>NW_005843059.1:5446-5933 GCF_000455745.1 Alligator sinensis
TGTAGCCTGGTAGTTATGGCACTTGCCTTGGAGGTGGGATATGTGGAAATAACACATCCTGCATCTTGAGTTTCCTTCCAACCCTATGATTCTATGTTTCCCTTCAGGCTGAAGAGATCCTATAATAGGGATCTCCAACTTCTGGTGAGTGTTATAGCCATTAGGCTGGTTGAAAAATGGCGGGCCCTGGCACTATCACTGCAATGTCATTAGATGCCTATGCTCAGAAGCAGGTGTTATGAATTGCAAGTGAATGGAGGTAAGCAATGTGCGGTGTGAGTCAGGCACCTGCATGCCAGAGAGAGACAGGAGTTCAGACATACCCATGTGCTTTAGCATTTCCTCTTAGGTACCTCCTGGGTTAGGTGCCTAAATTTTAGACATTCAGTGGCATACAAAGGAGGGGTCGGGGGGGCATGGCCTCCAGGTGCAGGCTGGGGGTGGGGGGTGCGAGTGGCCGGGCCATAGGTGGATTAATGCACAGGCA
>NW_005843059.1:6054-8049 GCF_000455745.1 Alligator sinensis
GGGTCCTGCCTAAAAAGCTGTGCCATGCCTGGGGGCTGGGTGATACCACATCTGGTGGGGAGGGGGCCGAGACAGGCCGGAAGAGTCATGCCCTACCTGGAAGTGAGGCAGGGGGAGGTTGGGGCCAGGCTGGCCAGGCCAGGAGCACTGCGCCACGCTGTGCCTTTTGGGCTGCGGCACTAAGAGGGCCTTGGGAGCTAAAGCCTCCCAAAATTCATGTCGCCCCCCCCCGGTAGCAGAGCTACCTGTCCCAGGGTTGCAGCCTGTCTGCAGAGAGACAGCGTGGTGGCAGCGCTCCCCACCAGGCCCAGCTCAGCCCAGCCCTCTGCATCTGCATGTGGGGGGAGAAGTGTGTGTGTGTGCATGTGTGTGTGCATGTGATATCTTTTACTAGAGAGGGCACTCTGCGATGGAGGGGGGGCCACAAATGTAAGCATTGGCCTCTGGGCACCGGAGACCCTCGGTACACCACTGTAGAAATTCCAAGCCCTAAGTGCAGGCACCTATGCAACCAATTTCTATCTGTTGCTTAGGGACTGCACTGACCTTTAGGTCAGGCTTTTAGCTTCCACAACAGAGTTTTAGATGTGAGCCAGTCCATTATAAGGGCATTATCTCTCTCCTGAGCAGAGAAGATAAATGTAAAATGGAAATAGTCATACACAGGTATGTTAAAATATATTAGCTGTTTATAAGGTACTTAGACACAACAGTGATGAGCTCCATAGCAGAGTCCATGAGAAAATTAGTATTTCAGTGCAGGGTTTGGATGGTATACTCTAAGTAATACATGGCACCAACTGTTAAGTGACCACAACAGAATGGAATAGAATAAATCTGTTACTCTGTCATGAATGGTACATACATTGCAAAAATATTCAATCTTTCCTCATGTATGCTATCTTCTTTATTTCACTTATATACCACTAGCATTCTTGTACAAAAGCTGTCTGTATATCTATGTTCTGAACAAATTGCCAGGGCATACTAAGAAGTGTTTTGAAATAAATTAAATCTTAGGCAGTATTTCCAAACAAGGGGTCACAGCCCAAAGTGATGTGGCAGGCCCAATGACAATTCAGTTTCAGAAGAGGGGCTCACAGCCAGAAATGATGTCACAAACAGAGAAATTGGAGAACCAATGCTTTTGGGCCTTGTGGACAGGCTTGTTTCCCTCATCTCATAGCCTGAAATGGCCTCAGTTCTCTCTCTTCAGTGTTTTTGTTAATTACTTGACCTCAGGCTGGAATACTTAAAATAATATCCCGGTACATTGTAAAGAAGCAGGCCGCCTTTTGTATACAGACTCTTTTAGTTCCTCAGGTCTCTTTAGTTCCTCATGTGGGACTCCCAATTGGTGGTTCCGCCATCGTAACTATGCCAGCTCAGATATGATAGCAGAAGCCTAATAATATAGACCTTTAAGGGCATGTCTACATTGCCACAGAAAATTAAATCTATTCCAACATCACTCTCAAACTAGGGTGCATTCTCATAATCCCTCTTAAAATGTCCACTCTGCTTGATTACAGGCCTTCACATGGACTTGGAATGAGTGAATGGGACTGTTCTCTGTTCTCAAAGGTTGTTCCAGGTTCAATAGGAGAGCACTATGGACACATCCTAGAACCTCCCTCACAATGCAGAGTGTCCCAGGGACAACGGGGCTAGAAGGAGACCCCGGCCCAGAGCCAGAGGAAACGCTCGCTTATGCTTCACAGGAGGTGAGAGCAGTAGCAGCGTGCAGGCCAGGGAACCACCCGCGTGGCTCATGAGCCGCGCTTTCATACAGCTGGAGCGGAGTGACGTCAGAGAGAGGCGCCGCTCGGCGGAAATAAAACGCAGCCCCGAAGGCAGAGGGGGCGCGCTGCAGGTGGACGCGAGGCCCGGAGCCGGAACCGGGCACCCGCACGGGGCCTTTGCCGTGAGCCGGATAGGCTGCAGCAGCGCTGGGAGTGGCAGAGGCTGGGAGAGCTGCGGCGCCGAGGAAGAGCG
>NW_005843059.1:8080-10134 GCF_000455745.1 Alligator sinensis
TGAAATTGACGAGGGAGCCAGTGGAGGCGCCGAGAAGGAACCCGGAGAGAGGGCCAGCTGGAACTACCAGTGAGGTAACTGGGGAAGACCCAGCAGGAACGCCGGTGAGGGAACCTGGATAGAGCCGGCAGGAATTCCGGTGAGGGAACTGGGGAAGAGCCGGCAGGGACCACCGGGGAAGCGCCGGCAGAGACGCCGGCAAGGGCGTTGGGAAAGAAGCCCGCAAGGGCAAGAGGGCCCACGACGCGCAGTCCTCGGGCCGGGGACAAGGAGCAGAAGGTCTGCAACCAAAGGTGGTGTTGGCCACGAGATAAGACAGCTGAGAGTGCTGTTACAACTGTTGCGCGACTTGCTGGATAAGTGGGTGAGTCCAGTGGGGCAGGACTGAGAGGCATTAGCCGACCAGATTGTCCTGGAGCAATTCCAGAACGATTTAGAAGAGCGGATGCAACGATGGGTCCGACAGCATACCCCACAGAACTGCGAGGAAGCTCTGAGGTTGGCCGAAGCTTTTGCTGCCTCGGAGGCGTACTACCCTAGGAAGAGGAAGAACCAGGGACCCTCGGTGGCAGCCCCACAAGAACCGGAGCGCAGGCGTCCGCCCAACCGAGGGGCTCCCAGGGATACAGTATGTTTCCGGTGCGGGCAGAAGGGCCATTTTTCCAGGGAATGCCCGCGGCAGTCCATGGAACGATGGGTCCTGGATAACAGAACAAAAGCCCCAGCAGAGCGGTGGCGAGGCCAAGGCCTTGGCGAGACTTTGGACTGCAGTTATGTGGTCGGCGGAGAGAACGTGGCTTGGAAGCGCCCGGTTGTCACAGCATGGGTGGCAGGCCGCCCCGTGCGAGCTACCCTGGATTCAGGGTGTGCTCAATCCCTCGTCAGGGAAGATTTGATACCACCACAGGGTCGTGGGACGGCTCCCCCCATGAGAATAGCCTGCCTCCATGGGGACGCGAAGCAGACCGAGCGCCAACGGGTCCGCCTATGGGTAATGGAGCATCAGGGAGAACTCCTGGTGGGCGTGGTGCCCCGGTTAGCATGTGAAATGCTCCTGGGGCACGACTGGGCGCCAATATACGATGTCCTAGACAGGGTGAGGGACGCAGAAGTAGCCCGTAAAAAGATCCAGAGCCAAGAGGGCTGGTTGGGCGAGCTTGAAGAAGGAGAAGGGTAAACCGATGAGGCGAATATGTTGGACCTCAACAACCTTACGAGTAGTCTCCTGTTCCGCGACGCCCAAGAGAAGGATCCGGAGATCGGGACGCTTCAAGAGCAGGCCCAAGGTACCCAGAGGGCCTCTACGTTGCCACCAGAAGGACGGGCCCACTTCGAGGTAAGGGACCGACTCCTGTACTGCCTACAAGGGGACAGGGGGGAGGAGGTCGAGGGTCCGCAGCTAGTGGTGCCCGCCCAATTCCGCCAGGCTATTTGGCAGTTGGCGCATGTGAGCCCCGTAGGGGGGCATCTGGGCCGGGATAAAACCCTCGCGAAGGTGAGCAGATGGTTTTTTTGACCCTGGATGGGGGAGGAAGTAGCCTGCCGGTGTGCGGCCTGCCCCACCTGTCAAAAGACAAGAACCGAACACCCTCCTCAGGCCCCCCTCCAATCCATGCCTGTTATCACCACCCCATTCTTGAGGATCGCCTTAGACGTCGTGGGCCCAGTGCCCCGCAGTAGCTCGGGTCACCAATACATCCTAGTTATCGTGGACTATGCCACCTGATACCCGGAAGCAATCCCCCTGAGAACTGTAACTGCCCCGCGTATCGCGGAGAAATTAATAAATTGGATAGCCCGAGTGGGGATCCCACAAGAGATCCTGACAGACCAAGGGAAAAATTTCATGTCCGGAGTTCTAAGGACGGTATGCCGGACCCTCCAGATAAAGCAGCTCTGCACCTCGGTCTACCATCCCCAGACCAATGGGCTGGTAGAACGCCTTAACAGAAACATAAAATGGGCATTGCACCGGTGCATACAGGGGGATCCCCGGAAATGGGACCTCCTCCTCCCCCTAATACTATTCACTCTCAGGGACACCCCCCAAGAAT
>NW_005843059.1:10489-10954 GCF_000455745.1 Alligator sinensis
TGCCAAAAAGGCCAGTATGATTGCCGGGCCAAGGAGCGAGAATTCGAGCCGGGGCAGAAAGTCCTGGTATTGCTCCCCACATCCACTAGCAAGCTCCTAATGCAGTGGCAGGGGCCGTTCGAGATCCTCCGGCGGGTGGGGCCAGTGGATTATGAGGTTCACAGACCCAGACACCTTCGGGAGAAGCAGATCTATCACGTAAACCTCCTACGGGAGTGGCAGGAACCCGAGGGATGGGCGGCCTTTTCCGAGGCTGAGGATGAAGAACTAGGACCTCAAGGGCCGGAATGAGGGACGGAGCCCTCTTCAGAAAATACCCCAGTCAGGCTGGGGGAGGAACTAACTCTTGAGAGTTATTCGGGCTTCTAGAAGTCCCTGGAGAAGCCCACTGGTACCAGTGTGTAAGCCAGATGGATTGTTAAGACTTTGCATGGACTACCGGCGCTTGAATGCCATGGCAGTTTT
>NW_005843059.1:11107-29101 GCF_000455745.1 Alligator sinensis
GCACCCCGTGGGGGCTGTACGAATTTGTTAGGATGCCCTTCGGATTGCACAGCGCCGCTGCAACATTCCAACGTCTGATGGACCAGATCCTGGCGCCCCACGCCGAATATGCAATGGCATATATAGATGATATCATCGTATACACCCAGACTTGGGAACAACACAAGAGCGCCCTTCGGGCCATCCTCACAGAATTGAGGCGCGCCGGCCTAACCGCAAACCCTCGGAAGTGCGCCTTGGTGCAAAAAGAAACAAAATATCTGGGATTCTTGGTTGGCAGGGGCACAATTAAACCTTTGGCCGACGAAGTGGAAATCATCCGAAACTTCACGGCCCCGCAAGATTGTCGCCAGTTACAGTCCTTCCTAGGACTAACCAACTATTATAGGCCATTTGTACCCCATTTCGCAGAGTTAGCAGCACCCCTGTCGGGGGCCCTCAAAGGGCGGAAAATGGGAGTAGTCAGGTGGTCTAAGGAAATGATACAAAGTTTTGAAAAGTTGAAGAGGGCATTATGTGAAGACGTCATAATTCATACCCCTGACTTCCGAAAACCCTTTATCTTGCAGATGGATGCCTCAGAGACGGCGGTGGGTGCAGTCCTCACCCAGGAAGAAGGGGGGGGCGAAAGACCCGTGGCATACGCGAGCCGCAAGTTACTACCGGCGGGGAAAAGGGAAGCCGCAAGTTACTACCGGCGGAGAAAAGGTATGCCACTATTGAGCGCAAGTGCCTGGCAATTCGGTGGGCGGTGGACTACTTCAGGTACTACCTGATGGGCAGGGAGTTTACACTAGTGACGGACCACGCCCCGCTGAAGTGGCTAAATACAGCCAAGTCCAATAATGCTCAGATCACCCGGTGGGCATTAGCGCTCCAACCGTATAAATTCCGCGTCATATACCGACCTGGGAAAACCAATACCGTGGCGGACTTCTTATGTGTAGAAGTGAAGACCAGACCGGAGACCAAAAGGACCCAGTGAAAGGACGGACCGACCCCACAGGTACAACCCAGAGGGGAGACAAAGCAGCGCCCCAAGGCATCTTAAGCGGGGGGTTATGTCCCAGGGACAACGGGGCTAGAAGGAGACCCCGGCCCAGAGCCAGAGGAAACGCTCGCTTATGCTTCACAGGAGGTGAGAGCGGTAGCAGCGTGCAGACCAGGGAACCACCTGTGCGGCTCATGAGCCGCGTTTTCATACAGCTGGAGCGGAGTGACGTCAGAGAGAGGCACCGCTTGGCGGAAATAAAACGTGGCCCCGAAGGCAGAGGGGGCGTGCTGCGGGAGGACTTGAGGCCCAGAGGGAAGCCCGGGGCCGGAACCGGGCACCCGCATGGGGCCTTTGCCGTGGGCTGGATAGGCTGCAGCAGCGCCGGGAGTGGTGGATGCTAGGAGAGCCGTGGCGCCGGGGAGCCAGTGGAGGCGCCGAGGAGAAACCTGGAGAGAGGGCCAGCTGGAACCACTGGTGAGGTAACCGGGGAAGAGCCGGCAGGAACGCCGGTGAGGGAACCTGGATAGAGCCGGCAGGAATTCCGGTGAGGGAACCGGGGAAGAGCCGGCAGAAACCACTGGTGAGGGAACCAGAGAAGAGCCGGCAGGAACCACCAGTGAGGGAACCAGGGAAGCGCCGGCAGAGACGCTGGCGAGGGCATTGGGAAAGAAGCCTGCAAGGGCAAGAGCGCCCATGATGCGCAGTCCTTGGGCCGGGGGCGAGGAGCAGAAGGTCCGCGACCAAAGGTGGCGTTGGCCAGGGTGTAGGGGAGGTTGGAGCCCCGTGAGAACCCGCCCAGGGGCGCTTTGGCACTGGAGGCCGCAGAGAGGGGGACCCCCCTGCTGTGGGCCCAGCCGAGACCTCGGTCGGCAAGTTCCGGGGATCTGCTACTGGCTCCCGGGGTACCCTCCGGGGACCCTCCTGCGAGACCTGGGCAGATCTGGTTAGCCGCCCGCGCAAGAGTTGCCCGAGAATGCCTTCTTGAGCAGAGACGGGCACACAGAGTATAAGAACTAGCATAACTGACATATGCATTCATTTGGAGATTTCTTTACACTGCCAGTATAATCTAGTACAAATGAAATGTGGGCTTCCTTTCTCTCTCAGAAAAAAGACCCAGTGTCTTAGTAAGACACACGGACTGGAGAAACGAGACAAAGACTAAGTCGGGGGTGCATCTACACATGATGTTGCCATAGCAATGCGCTAAGATGACATAGAATTCATGGGCAAAAATTGTGACACCACAACTACATCGCTGTAGCAATGCGCTCCTTCATTATAGTGCATTGCTACAGTGGTCTAGTGCCTAAAAATAACCATGCGCAGCATGCACAGCACTGTATGGGTTGTTACTGTGCTGTCTATTAGTACTTCCAAAAGGAAGTACAGAATGACAGTGTAGTAACTATGGCGCCATAGCAGCACGTGTAGATGCACCCAGGATGTCTTGAGTTCTAATGTGGGTTCTCTCTGTGTGGTCTTGAGCAAGTCACTTTACCTTGTTTTCTCTGCATCTGTACAACTGGGCTAATAGTACATATACAGATACAGCGGTGATATATGAGGTACTGTGACTGTGTTTGTTAATAGTTCTATAGCATTTTGAAAAATACACAGATGCCATTATCTATGATAATACAATATGTTAAAATCTCCTTGAGTAGTTTTTGACCTAGTCTTGTTCTGTATATAAATGATGGCAAAATTCTCATTGACTTCAATGGGAGCAAGACTGAATGATCTTTTTTGTGGAAATAACTTGTTCTTGCAAATAGACATCCATTCAGTTCTTATCTCTGAAGAATGCTCTGCTAACCAGTTATTTCCAACTGCATTTCAAAGAAGATATCAAATGGGAAAGAAGCACAACTTATTTTAACATATAAAATACTCTCATGAATAAATAACAAAGAAATGAGAAAACCTGTGAAACTGACGCAGAAGGAAGCTTGTACCCAGGATGTGAACTGCAGGCTTTCTAAATGATTGGGATTAACTTTATTCTCTTTTTCCCCACGGGGTTTTCTTAAAAAACTCAAGAGTAACTCAAGAAACCACCAACTAAGAAAAACTTAAACATCTCTTACAGGGCTGTTTTATTTTTGTGATTCTCTACAGACTTCATGGACATAATCCATCTCTGGGAATTACTGTTTTTGATATTAAATAAGAGAGGTGATGGAGAGTAAAACTCCCAGTTGTACCTTTCACAAAATGCCTTTAACATCGGCTCATGGCTCACTGGTTACTACAGATTTATATTATTTATAAAGCATACCAAAGTGTAATAGCTAATTACAGCACTTTGTCTTTGCAGGCAGTGTGTCTGTAATACGTCTTTGGTCTGCGTTTTTCATATGAACATCTTTCTTTCTTCTGCTCATGGAAATATGGTGATTCAAGTCTATCAAAGCTTTCTGTGTACGTATAAGTAATGGAAAGGGGACCAGGTCCTTAGATGAGTCTAAACTGGGCTTGTCTCAATGCATGGGGAAAAGGGAGATTTAAGTAATTTTTGAGTTTTTCTGATACCTGAATTATTTTCAATAGCAACAGGCTCAAGGAAACATCAGCTGATCACTTAAACAGGTTTAAGATGATTTTATTCCACCCATGCAGCATCTGATTTTGGGGATTCAGTCGGCAGTGTTTAAACAGATCTTGGTAGAATGCTTGTGGATTTTGTCAGATGAAAAAATCTTGTAAAGGTCTCTGTGGGTGCATCTATATATGTAATTAATGCAACACAATAAACTCCGGTGCCATTTTAACCAGAGGAAACTGCTCCTAGGCACAGCATGTACACGTGCACCTGGGAGAGCAGCAATTTGAGCCAGGGCAGAGCAGGCCCTCAGCTGGCTCAGCTTTCTGGGTGCAATTTATGCCCTCAGTCAGCATCTACACATGCGTTTCAGTGCAGTTAATTACTCTGCCATAAAATAGTACTATCCCTGAGTACTATCGGAGTTAATTTTAATCTGCAGAGTTAATTAATCTGCAGCACATTGAGCCAGGTTGGAGCAGCTCCAGGCTGGCAGGCTGACCCTTGGGGCCCCCTGCCAGCTGGGGCTGCTCTGCCCTGGCCCCACAATCTGTGGTCCCAGGTGTATGTGCAAATGCAGTGCCCAGGAGCAATAAACTCCAGTGCGAACTGTGCCAGAGTTTATTCAGCCACATTAATAGCACGTATAGATGCACTCACTGAATCTAGTTTCTGACATGAGTATGGCAGATCTTTTCTTCACACAAGACTATAGAGCACAATCTATAAAGCTACAAAGCACAAAAGACTATAAAGCACAATTATTGTGCAAATAACAATAAAATGTAAGCTCTAAACTTCCTTGAGATTTCTATCGCTCTTCCATTACCAAAAAGAAATTCTCCTATTAATTTGCAATCTTTTGCTTGCTATTTGTAACCTTGCCATTATAACCTTGCCATATGCCATTCAATAGATACTTCTATCTAATTATATTACTGCCGTGAAGCAAGCTAAAGAGATGAATTATTGCCTAAAACATCATCGATATTGGAAGTTAGGTTTTGAAAGTTGTATTCAATATTAAACTGAACAGAACAAATCGGTTTTCAAGTGTACCAAAGGTTCATATGAAGAAATACAATAAATATTAATGATTTTCTTCTAGGCACTACTGCAATTCATACCACTCCTAATCCACCTTTTACTGAATTTCTGTGGCAGCATCTACACATGAAATTAGTACAGCTGAACAAACACCGGTGCAGTTTGCAGTGGAGTTTATTGCTCCCAGGCAAATCATTTACATGTGCGCCCAGGCCCACAGCATGTTGAGCTGGGCTGGTACAGCCCTGGCTGGCAGAGGGCCCAGGGGATCAGCCTGCCAGCCCAGAACTGCTCTGCCCCAACTGAACATGCTGCGGGGAGGGGCTGGCTAGGGCACGAGGGTGCTACAGTGCAGGGCCAGATGGCAGGCAAGCCCCACACTGTAGCACCCTCATGCCCCAGCCATCCCCACACACTGTCTACATGTTTGTTGCAGCACACTAAATAACTGTACCATAAGATAGTACTTGTGCCAAGCAGTACTATCCTATAGTAGAGTTAATTAGTTTATTCCAGCCTAATGTCTTTGCACATGTAGACAGTGACATTTTACTGCAGAGCTAATTAGTCAACTGCAGTAAAGCACACATGTAGATGTCCCCTGTATGTTCAAGTCCTTAAAGCATTTTTCAAGCACTGAATGTATGACTAGTCACAAGTATGGTTTCCTATCAGATTGTTTTGCTTTCTAGAAATTTTACCCTTGAAGAATGGCTAGCACATTCTCTCGTCTCCTGGCTGGCCGCACAACTGCTGTGCTCTTTGCAACAGTTAGCACAGGGGCTTTAACCACTGGATATCTACTGAATCAGCAGAGTGTGAATGCAGGAGCTCAGGAGAGACGAAAACTCTTCCCTCCAAGGTAAGTACTTCGGGTCAAAAACTCAGGTGAGCGCTCATCCTCAGTAGCTGATGTAGTTATTGAATGTAGCTCATAAGGAAGTAGAAGGGAAGAGATTTGCCCCAATCAGGACTGAAGAAAGCAGTTACAGTACTCACAATGACCCACCCATGACATCTATTTGTTTGTCTGAGGTGTGTTTGATAGGGGAAAGAACTGAGCATGGGAAATAGACTGGCAGACTGATAAAGCAAGAACATGATCTCCCACAAGTAATCCTGGTTTCAGGATCCAAGAACATGCTCTTCAATGATTAATCTTGTTTTTAGACAACTTCAAAATACCACAAACATAGGGGCACTCAGGAAAATGAATCTGAATTAACTAACATTGTGAGGTTAAAATCAATTAGTAAAGATGTACTAAATCCTGTGTGAGCGCTCATTCAGAATGATGGTAGCCTTCATTCAAATTTATTTCTCAAGTACATTAAACTAAAGTAAAACCACTTTAATTCTGAAGAAATAGCTACAAAGGGATTTGATGTGGGTTAACATTTCACTTTAAAAGTTAATTTAGATTAATTTTCCTGAGCAACTCCACGTAGGCAAGTCCTTTCAGTTCTGTGATTTTAGCTGTGGGGTTCCTTAGTGAGAGTAGTGCACTTGTGTTCTTTCTAAACTTCAAATCTATGCTTGGCCAGAAACAGATCACATCTCAAACTCTGTTATTTTCCGTGACCCTCCTGAGCCACTGCAGAAACATACCAACCCATGTACAGCAAAATGACACATTTTAGCTTAAGAGAAGGAAACAAGTAGCCCACATGTTGCACTCATGCCATCCCCTCTCCATCTGAGTTGCTGTAGCCTGCGAACAGACCCATGGATTACTGTTTAATATTACCATGTTAAGTACATTTGTTTTTCTCATCCCTTAGTGCAGACTATCCTGATCTCCGCAAACATAACAACTGCATGGCTGAATGTCTCACACCAGCAATTTATGCAAAACTAAGGGACAAGATGACTCCCAATGGCTATACCTTGGACCAGTGTATCCAAACTGGGGTTGACAATCCTGGCCATCTTTTCATTAAAACTGTGGGTATGGTTGCTGGTGATGAAGAGTCATATGAGGTAAAATGTTACTTACTCTAATGTTCAGTTATTATACTTCCTAAGAGTTTGTTAGGATGAATATCTTTTGTCAGATGTGCATGTTTAAATGCACACCAGATGATATATAAAATGCAAGCCATATGGATAATACTGGTATTTTCTCTCATCTTTGGGGGAAATTACAGCAGGACATGCAATGAAAAAGAAACATCACTAAAGCAGCCATCTATAAAGTTATCAAATGCAATAAAGTGCAGCCTCACAGGAACCATATTTTATTTGCCTCCCACAACTGCACTCCGTCCTGCCGTAAAAGTTAGTTTGTGGCAAGCCTGTGAAACCTAGCCATCCAAGCAAGCTGATGTGGAAATTATATTGTAAACAAAAAGATAGTAGAAACAAGAAAAACATTTCTTCTGAAAGATGTGGGATGCTTGACAGCTAGATTTTATGGCTACATAGACATGAAAAATACCAAAGATAGATACATAGGACTAGGATAGATACATTGATTTTAATTTTGAAATAGGAGAACAAGAACTAGGCAGTAGAGGCCCATTGTTATAACACCTTCTGTGTTATTTAACACTACAGTCATCTTGCTCCTGCCTATAGAGCACTGGAAGCTTCTCTTCTATTATTTATTCTCTTCAAAGTAACATCAAACATCCCCGATGCTGGCTTGCTAATGATGCGTTTATGATACAGATGACTCTGTTTCACTTGGTCTTGAGCAGGATCTGGCTGTAGAAAGGATTTGTAGAATTAAATTTTAGTAGTACCTTGGGCATATTTAGACTGTCTCCATAGTGAAATATGACTGCTTGCTTCATCAGGGCTACATCTGAAAAGATGAAATGCTTTTGCCCTTATTGGTATGTGCCATTAGCTCACTGGCTCGGATAGGCTTTTTGGGGTGCATTCTGTTACTCATTGTGGGTAGCTATATGACATCCATTTGTGGTATACCCTAGTGCTGTCTAGAGGCAGCGTAGATGCCCCCACTGGTTGTGTCTGCACTGTATTCCAAAGGGGTGTTTTCAGCTCACAGGGCACATCTACACATTGCCCTATGGTGACGTAGTGATCACGTGTGTTTACCTGTGATTGCCAGCTACGTTGCCATAGCAGCACACTCCCTGGGTATAGTGCACTGCTATGGTGACATATTGGTGAAATCCACCCATGTGCCAAAACGTATTAAAGCATGGTACCATAGCAATATTGCCATATGGCAACATGTAGATGCACCCACATACAGTAGTCCTATCTAAACCTCCATAGCAGTATAGGCTTTAGGACAGGCTGTACCTGTAAGCTTTGGACCTTGGGTGAATACTTGGTGAAGCCTATGTCATTGCAGTTGGTTTAACTTCAGCTCAGAACACAAGAATTCTTCTTCCTTACTTTCTCTTCAGAACCTACAACTGGCTTCCTGGTCACCTTTTTACTTTACTCAGCAATGGAAATTTAGCTCTCAAACTAGGAGTCTTCCTTGCTTGAGCTAAAGACTCTCTCCTCTTTGGGAGCTCAAAGGCTGGAGCAAACTCATAAAACTCAATGTTGTCCAGCCACTACAGGGGACCAGAAAACCACACTGCATACCCAAAACTAAACTAATGCTCCGTTAACTCCACAGATGTTTGCTGAGCTTTTTGACCCAGTAATTAAAGTGAGACATAATGGCTATGATCCAAGTATAATGAAGCACCACACAGACCTGGATGCATCCAAGGTAGGAATATGCTTCTGAATCCTTTATTATTCAGCTTTCTAGAACTAGCATATTGAGTTTAATGGTTCAAGTTCCCATTTCCAAAGAAAATAAGCTTATGGAAAACAGAACTGTGATGTCACAATGACTGGAAATGGTAGTGCTTTGCTGCCCAGGTACCGACATAGTACACCCAGCCAGAAACCTGACCAGGTTAGTCAAGACCTGATTTTGTCCCCTACAACCGTGTAGTCTCCTACAACCTGAAAGCTTGATGAGCCTCTATAGAATTTAGAGCCTCTTTAGAATACTTCTAAATAGAGTATCCAGATCACGTATGATGACCTGACTGTAGTGAATGTAAGAAAGCTATCCATTATGTACATATTAAAATGACTGTATGTAAAATGGGGTACTGTATGAAGATTTTTTATTCTTTTGTCAGATCACCCAGGGCAACTTTGATGAGCGCTATGTCCTATCATCACGTGTACGTACTGGTCGCAGTATCCGAGGTCTCAGCCTTCCCCCAGCCTGTTCTCGGGCAGAAAGGAGAGAAGTAGAAAATGTCGTGGTCACTGCGCTGGCTGGGCTGAAAGGAGACCTTGCTGGAAAATATTATAGCCTGACTGATATGTCTGAGAAGGATCAACAGCAACTTATTGATGTAAGTGGACCATACAACCTGGATACTTAGGGCATCTTCACTTATTCTCATTTATTTTTATCCTAATCTTTTTCTTTTGTATATATTTTGCTGCTTAGATAATGAGGATAATTACAGCAGTACCCCTGTCTATTGTAATTTCTGTTAGAAAATTCAATTGTCATGAATTTTAATAACTTGGATAAAAAGTAGCTTTGTCTTAAACTTTTAAACATAGAGTTATAATTCAGGAATTACTTTCTGTGCCAAACTATTAAACATCAATATTTGATTATTAAAAATAAATATTAAATATGTTAAATGGATACTGCTGCCATCTTATCCAATCACTAAAGGAAATCTAGGATCTCATATTTTCCTGTTTAAGCACAAATTGGTGCACAGAATCAATATTTTCTTAGCTGAATGCCTGATTATTATTTACAAAATACGCACCACTTTAATTTCCCTGACCAGTGATAGGAACAAGCTTTATGCAACCCAAATATGGCTCATTCCCACAGACACTGTTACACATGCCTAAAGATATGCAGAATCAGGCCCATGCTGATGGTTTTCAGTGTTACAAGAATAGAGAATGAAGATTCTAGTTGTGGATTTCTGTCAATGTACTGCCAAATTGCTGAGTCAGACATTTAAGATGTATACGTTTCTAAGTGCATTACTGGGAAAAAAAGACCTTAACAATGGGTGACTAACTTGAAAAAATCCATAATAGGATCTTTCTTAATAAACTTTAAAAGCTATAACTGTCTACAAGATAATCCATAGGATTTTAGAAAGTTCTTTAGATACGGATTTCTTTAAGTCCAAATGAATTGTTCTGATCTCTCAGCTCTATTCAAGGCACTTTAGTTTGTAACCACAACTAATAAATTATGTAAAAGACACATAATTACCATTAATACTGGACCTAGGTATTACAGACATATTCAGTCCAAATGGACTGTTTAATTAGCAGAAACCTAAATAATGAGCTATACGTTTTTATGTAAATTGTATTTATGAAAAAGACATTGATTGCCTATTCAAGTTCTTATCTAACTGTGTTCTCAGCAAGTGAATGAGCTGCTCCCTCAAAGGCCCAGGTCAAAATGGGAAATGGAGAATACACCAATTGATTGATCTGACCTGAAGCAGGGACTTGGCTCTTTGTTTATTAAACCATTAGTTTACATTACCACAAACTGCAAGCCCCAGAGCCTCCAAAACCGAGCCTCCATCACCTTCAGCTCTTCAGGCTCTGAAGTCTTCAAAGTGTTAAGGGCTTTCTGATGGGCTCCCTCAACTCCCCCACTGAAGTTAATGATTGTTGAGAGCACTTACTATATAGAACAGGAGACATTCTATCTTGACAGGACTGGATCCCAGGCATGGAAAGGAAGATGAATAGGGATGCTGCTGCCTTGAGCAATGGATTGAACTAGGTAACCTCCTGAGGAGCCTTTCAGTCCTATTTGTCTATGGATCTTCAATAGCGTCCAGCCACTCCCTGGTAAAAGGAGGAGGTTTTCTACTGAACTTAAGCAAATAAGTGTGCCAGTGCAGTCTTTTCTTTGGTGCTAACAGAAGAAACTGGTGGCACTAGGAGAAACAGAGAAAATACAGAAGGAACCCACTGTCTCATTGTTCTGATGTAATGGAAACACAGTTTTATCCTTCATCTAATGCATGTGACCAAGATACAAATATACTAAGGCCCTAACACTGCAATGTAATATGCACAGATTGATCACTGTCCCTTCATAGAATCATAGAACATAAGGGTGGAAGGGACCTCAGGAGGTCATCTAGTCCCACCCCCTGCTCAAACCAGGACCATCGCCAACTAGACCATCCCAGCCAAGGCTTTGTCTAGCCTGGTCTTAAACATCTCCAAGGATGGAGAGTCCACAGCCTCTCTGGGTAGTCTATTTTAGGGTTTTACTACCCTCCTAGTGAGAATGTTTTTGCTAATATCTAACTTAAACTTCCCTTGCTGCAAGTTGAGACAATTGATCCTTGTTCTGTCATCTGTCATCACTGAGAACAGTCTAGCTCCATCCTCCTTGGACCCACCTTTCAGGTAGTTGAAGGCTGCTATTAAATCCCCCCTCTGTCTTCTCTTCTTCAGATTAAGTAAATCCAGTTCCCTCAGCCTCTCCTTATTAAGTTATGTGCCCCAGGCTCCTAACCATTTTTGTTGCCCTCCACTGGACTCTCCAATTTGTCCACATCCTTTCTCTACTGCGGGCCCAAAACTGGACACAGTACTCCAGATGTGGCCTCACCAGTGCTGAATAGAAGTGAATAATCACTTCCCTTGATCTGCTGGCAACACTCCTACTAATGCAGCCATGCTTGCCATTAGCTTTCTTGGCAACAAGGGCACACTGTTGTCTCATATTTAGCTGATTGTCGACTGTAAACCCCAGGTGGTTTTCTGCAGAGCTTCTGCCTAGCTAGTCAGCCCCCAGTCTGTACTGGTGCATGGGATTGTTCCATCCTAAGTACAGGACTTTGCACTTGTCCTTATTGAACCTCATGAAATTTATTTTGGTCCAATCTGTTTAGGTCTTTCTTAATCCTAGCCTTACCTTCTAGCATATCTAGTATTTCCCCCAGCTTGGTGTCATCTGCAAACTTGCTGTGGGTGTGCTCTGTGCCATCTTCCAGGTCATTGATGAAGATATTGAACAAAACCAGCCCCAGGACTGACTCTTGGGGCACCCTACTTGATACTGGCTGCCAACTAGATGTCAAGCCACTTACTACTACCCTCTGAGCCTGATGATTCAATCAGTTTTCTATCTACCTTACAGTCCATTCATCCAACCTGTACTTCCTTAGCTTGCCTGCGAGAATGTTATGGGAGACCATATCACAAGCCTTGCTAAAGTCAAGGTATACCATATCTACTGGTCTCCCTGTATCCACAGGGCCAGTCAGCTCATCACAGAAAGCAATCAGGTTGGTCAGGCATGACTTGCCCTTGGTGAATCCATGCTGACTGTACCTAATCACCTTCTCCTCCAAATGCTTAGAAATGGATGGACCTGCTCCATGATTTTTCCAGGGACTGAGGTGAGGCTGACCAGTCTGTAGTTCCCTTCATCCTTTTCTTAAATATGGGTACTACATTTGCCCCTTTCCAATTGTCCAGGACCTCTCGCAATCACCATGAGTTTTTAATGATGGTCACTGGTTCTGCAGTCACATCACCCAACTCCCACAGCACCCTTGGGTGCATCTCATCTGGCCCTATGGACTTGTATATGTCCAGCTTTTTAAATGGTCCCTAACCTGTTCTTTTGCCACAGTTGGCTGCTCACCTCCTCCCCAAACTGTGCTGCCAAGTGCAGTAGTCTGGGAGCTGACCTAACTTGTGAAGACTGAGGTGAAAAAGGCATACTTTCAGCCTTTTCTGTATCATCTGTCACTAGGTTGCCTCCCCCATTCAGTAAGGGGCCCACACTTTCCCTGATCTTTCTTGTGTTACTGACATACTTGTAGAAACCCTTCTTGTTACCCTTCACATCCCTGGAGCAACTTCAATTGTGCTTTGACCTTCCTGACTTCACCCCTGCATGCCCAAGCAAGGCTTTTATACTCCTCCCTAGTTGTCTGTCCAAGTTTTCACTTTCCTGTCATTTCAGTATAGATCCATGTGTGGGCTACCCCCGCACAGGGGTCAGTCCATATATATCATGCTACTGGATTGCAGACTAAAGTTTTCAATGGAGAAATGAGTGAGGCTTATAACCCTGTCTAGAGTGTCTTATTTACACTGGAAATGCTCACTCTTGAGCCTCAATTAGACCCTGGATAAGTTTTTTTCTAAGTCAGAATTCAGCCTGATGATAAGATATAAGAGCTAAATAAATTCATTCATAATTTTCAAGGACAAACGTGAAAAATCAAATAGTTGCATGGGGCTAAAAGGGCCAAGACCATTTCAGTAGGAAGAATCATTTGATTGAGACTGGAGCGTTTGCAACAAGGTATCACAAACAGTGCTGTCCAATGCCACATTTACTGCAGCAGAAATAGAATACCTGTTGGGGAACAGAATGACTTTGCAGTATACCAAGCCAAGGTCAAGCCAAGTGCTATTTTAATTTCAACCATTATTCCTACTTAAAAGGACTTGCTAAAAGTATGAACTTAAGAAAATCAAGCACTGACATTTTGCCACTTTTTGACCCTGCTCTCTCTTTGTACAGGCTGTGAACAGATACACATCCTCACGCACAATAATATATATTAATTTACTGTGGAAAATCATTGTTCACATCTTTCTTTCTGGTGATGGTTACTAACCTCTAAAATCACCCCTACATTCTGACCAGTGTTCTCCTTTATAACACATGGAGTCATCAAATCAGCACTGAAAACCCAGAGCAACTGACCCTCCATCCACTGAAACTCACCTCCAATCAGTAGCTAAGAAGGACCCAAGCTTCAGTTTTATGCTACTTACTTGTATACTAGTGACCTTTTTGACAGTGTTAAATGTTAGCATAGGATTGTGGTACTTCTCTGAATCCAATTACTTTTCCCTTCTTCTTTTTTTCTTTGTCTCTGTCTCTCGTTTATTTTGGCATCCAGGATCATTTCCTCTTTGATAAGCCAGTGTCTCCTTTGCTAACATGTGCTGGGATGGCACGTGACTGGCCAGATGCCAGAGGAATCTGGTATGGCATGTGAAGTGTGGAAGCTTGCAAATGATTTTATTCCATGGCTCCTTGTTTTCCCTAACATTGCAGCTGCCTTTCCTTGACAATGGTTGCCTGCTTAGCTAGTTGCAAAAAATGTTATCTGTATTAATTTTTCAAGAAAAAAGGAACAACACAACAAGCAAGACACTTACGTTAGTACAATAATCGCTATTACCAGCAAGAACTTAGGGGAATGTAAACAACTGTATTGCTTCAGGCTTTTAGCTGTTGATGCCTTTTTTTATAAATTAAAAAATTGACCTAGAAAAGCACCAGTGATAAACAATAACATCAGTGGAACTGAGTTATAATTGCAATCAGAAAGGTACTGCTTCTAGTGGTGATACCTCACATAAGCCCTCTTATATCTCATTAAGTGTATGACACCCATTTTAATGATTTTCTTCCATTTTCTTGCTAATAATATTTTCTATATCAAAGCTTTCAGAATAGAAGCATTTGCTTTCTATTTTGGTTTTTTTTTTTTTTACAATTTTGGATTTTGCGATTGAAAAGACATATTAGGACCCATTTTTAAGGATTTGTTGGAAGCTGCAGTTCACAGACAGAGTAAAAAAACCCCCAAACCATAATGAACTTTGGCAATGTAGTTCTCTGCTCCAAGCATGTGTGGCAAGAAAAAAAATATGTGGGCCAGATTATATGCTATTTGGCAACATCCCCAGAATTACTGTGATTAGTTAAGCCTTCTTTTCATTTAAGCACTGTGGGGCCTGCTCCAAAATCTGCCTGAGTCTTGAGGACTCTGATTTTCAGCAGGCTTTGGACTAGATTTGTAGTGCCCAATAAAATCCATTCCAGAGTTACTTCTGGAAACATTGTAGATAAGGAACTGGATACTTAGATTTTATGAACTGCCCAGAAGTTAGCATAGGGCTTATGTATCACCAGGGGATCACCTGACAAACCAGATCTGGTTTTGCATGTTTTACACATGAAATATCATTTATATTAAAAAATCACCTTCTGGAAAGTGACACTAAGAGCCAGATATTAAAACTTGGACCCTGGACAGAAAAACACCTCCCAAGTGTGATCTACATCATTTGGACATACTGATGTAAATTACACTAGGATTGGGAATGGAGAGATGGAGAGCTATCCTGAGACAGATTGCACAGTAGGTGGCTATGAGTTAGTTGGGTTTTCCCCTCAGCAGTGGGGGAGCAGGTAGATGCCCACCGTGAGATGGATGCAGATAGATGAACCTAAACTGGTGTAAATTAGACCAGGAGAGGTTTACTCCCAATTGTTTCATGAATACTGTGGGAAGTTACCATGGTTTAAGGGTTTATTCCATTTGTCTGATACCTTTTTACACTGGTACAATGCCAATGTCTAAATCCTTGATTTTCCTTATTGTATCCTGATTTGTAGAGGCAAATAGTTGAGGGTAAAATTATATGTCAGTACAATTTAAGTAATTCAGAAGTCTAAGTGTGAAACTTAGGCATCATCGAAGTAAACAGCAAAGCTCTCATTGATTTCAAAAGGGCAAGGATTTCATCCTAAGGGTGCACTTTTCAATAGTACTCAATATAACCTCATTCAAGTAAATGGTAAAACTCCTATGTAATTCAACAAGAGCAAAGGTAACATGATCACCTTTGAAAATCTCACTTTAAATGGTAGTGACTGCAAATCAGTTAATTCAACATCTAGGTGTTTCTAATTATACCCCAAAGACCTGCTAGATCATATTTTCATATGCATTTTCAATTACAACATTCAAGTGCCAAAAGGGAATTGTGGTGAAAGTGAGGCTGAAAGTGAGGCCCTCTATGAATTTTAATTCCTAGAGAAGACCCACTATGCTGCCACCTTGGTATGACTGCTCAGCTGTATGAACAAGTCTTACCTTCCTGGTCACCTTTTATCTTATTCAAGAAAACTACAATACAAAGGCCAAGAAAGCAGAAAAAAGCCAATGCAAAAAACCTGCAGTGCCTACCTGACACTTTGAAAGCCTGCTCATTACTGATCAATTTGCAGTAAATGTCTTGTCTCTGGCCACATTTATCTTGATTGACAAGATAACATCTGCTATTAATGTACTGTCTTGGAGCAACACTTAGCTGCCTTCTCCCAATTTTATAAATTGATTTATGCACCAATCCTGTGCTACCAAGTGACATAAAGGGCACTGTCATTTGATTTAGAAGAGGATACAATTAAATATGGTCAGGTTGCCAGGCTCCAACAGTGTGCAAACAGATTTTTCTAACCTCAGAATGCTCGAAGTTCAGTGAATACCTTCCTTGCTGACTAAAGCACCAGCACTCAGCTTCTCCCTTTCCTTGTTTCCTTAGCAGCATGTGCCTCGTGATGTGTTCTTGCTAGAAGACAAAATGTACTTTCTCATGCAGCATCAGTACACTACCAATGTGATCACAGCAGAGTGCTCTTGTCACTGTGAACTAAGGAACTTGAAGGATGGTAGTCCTTCTGGATAGGAGAATAAAATATGAAAGGCCTCAGTAGCTTTCATTCTTAATCCCACCTAGTAATGTTATTTTGAAGTACTTATCCCTATGGACAATCATGAAAGATTAGGAGGCAGTAAAGGAAGGGGTTGGTATAAAATGGAGAATGCTGAGAATTAATTTTGAAGCTTTATTCCACTCTTAAAGACACCATTTTTCTCTCTTACCCAGGCATAACCATGACAAGACATTTCTTATCTGGATTAATGAAGAGGACCACACCCGGGTGATCTCCATGGAAAAGGGTGGTAATATGAAAAGGGTGTTTGAGAGATTTTGCCGTGGTTTAAAAGAGGTAATAATTCTATAAGGTTAAGATGCGCTTTTATTATTCCTGTTTCTTAGGAACTAAGATGCTAGCTTTGATTAACACTCAGCTCACCTCTCCTGCATGAAAAGTATCACTTCTAATGGTATCCCATGCAGCAACCCTTTTAGATGAGAAATAGGGCCATAAACTGGGACATAGAGGATTCCACCCCATCTCCTGGGTGGCCATAACATGGACATGGCCAGAGGCAGAGGACATGCCAGAACACTACTTCATTCTAAGAGGTCTCAGATGGTGTCATGGATCTGTGCAGGGCCAAGATTAGTTCATCTAACTTGAGACTTCCTAGAAGTCCAGCCCCTGACAGAAGTTCATTTTAAGGTGTGATGGGATCCACCCCATGTGCATGACAGGACACATGATTTTGTTACTGGGGATTAGATCCCAAATCATTCCTTACTTGCCAATGCAAGGGGCACCTGGGATCATGATCCCGGACTCCCCCTATACCAACAAGTTGAAACCAGGGTGTCCACAATCAGCTGATTGTCAGGGCATGGGACTGAACCCAAATCTGGAACTGATCCTAGTCTAGTCCCTGGCCCAAGCTGGGTAGCACATGGGGTTTTTACAAGTCGCGGTGCACAGGAACCCTGGGATCAGGCTATGACAGCCTAGTCTTGGGATTCTTATGTACAGAAGTTAGGTTAAAAACTCCACGTGCTGCCCCAGCTGGGCACACATGTAGTTGTAGTTTCCTAGAACACTCTGGGATTCCCCTGCTGGGGGATGGATAAAACCTATGTGTGCTGCCTGTGTCTTACATGTGACATGTGTCAGGACTGCTACAAATGCTTTGTCCCCTTCCAGCACTGCCAAACCTCCACCACTGCTTCCTAGAGATTCCCCTGGCATAGTGAATCCCTACCTTGTGCCAAGCAGATATAGCAACTCTGTTTCAGTCCTCTTCACAGCTATCAGCCCAGGTTGAGACATGATCAGAAAAAGGAGGGATAGCCAGGGTGCCTCTAGAGCCACAGGAAACTGGGTGGAAGGCTGCTATAGCTTGTATGGGGAACTGACTTGTATGGGGCCAAAAGGGGAGCACATAAAAAGTGGAAACAGGGAGAGATCACCAAAGAGGAGTATACCTCCTCTGCTCGTGCTTGTAGGGAGGCAGTTAGACGGGCCAAAGCTACCATGGAGCTGAGGATGGCATCCCAAGTAAGGGATAACAAGAAATTGTTTTTCAGCTATATAGGGAGTAAAAGGAAGGCCCAGGGAGGAATAGGACCCCTACTAAATGGGCAGAAGCAATTGGTGATGGACAGGGGGGACAAGGCTGAACTCCTCAACGAGTTCTTTGCCTCAGTGTTCCTAAGTGAGGGGCAGGACAAGTCTCTCACTGGGGTTGTAGAGGGGCAGCAGCAGGGCACCAGACTACCATGCGTAGACCCTGAGATGGTGCAGAGTCACTTGGAGGAACTGGATGCCTTTAAGTCGGCAGGCCCGGATGAGCGCCATCCAAGGGTCCTGAAGGCACTGGCTGACATCATTGCAGAGCCACTGGCGGGAATATTTGAACGCTCGTGG
>NW_005843059.1:30329-44209 GCF_000455745.1 Alligator sinensis
TTTCCTACCTATGCAGGGGGTCGGACTCGATGATCTATTGAGGTCCCTTCCGACCCTAACATCTATGAATTCTATGAATTCTATGACTCAGCCTCAGAGCTTTGGGATTGGGGGAACACAGAAGTGTCTTTTGATATACTTTTGTTGCCTCTCCTCCCCTCTAAATAGCATCAGGTCTGTGTTCTTATTAGAGGCATCCAAAATACTGCACAACATTGCAGGGAAGGTAATATAATACATCATATAGAGTATAGGGAGAAGGAATCATGGTTCCTATAATCTGTTCCAAGGTCTATTCAACACTGTTCAACAATCTGTTCAATCTGTTCAACACTGACCCTGGAACTGTCACTGGTAGCATCAGCAGATACCAACTCCTGCTGTGTGTGACACAGGCATGAACCTTTTACAACCCAGGGAAGAAAATTAAAACTAGAAAGTAAAGACCAGGTTCCTGCTAGTAATGCTGGTGATGTTAAAGGTTCCCTAGTTAACTTCAGCAAAACCTTTCAGCTAATGGAATACTGGGCTACATTGGTAGGAGTGTTGCCAGCAGATAGAGGGTGATTATTCCTCTCTATTCTGCATTGATGAGGCCACGTCTGGTGTACTGTGTCCAGTTTTGGCCCCCCCACTACAGAAAGGATATGGACAAATTGGAGAGAGTCCAGCGGAGAGCAACAAAAATGGTTAGGGGGCTGGGGCACGTGACTTCTGCGGAGAGGCTGAGGGAACTGGGCTTATTTAGTCCACAGAAGAGAAGACTGGGAGGGGATTTAATAACAGCCTTCAACTGCCCGAAGGGGGGTTCCAAAGAGGATGGTGGCAGATGACAGAACAAGGAGCAATGGTCTCAAGTTGCAGCAAGGAAAGTTTAGGTTAGATATTAGGAAGAACTTTTTCACTAGGAGGGTAGGAAAGCACTGGAACAGGTTACCCACCTGGAGAGGTTGTGGACTCTCCATTGTTGGAGATTTTTAAGACCCAGCTAGACAAAGCTTTGGCTGGGATGATCTAGTTGGGGATGGTCCTACTTTGAGCATGGGCTGGACTAGATGACCTCCTGAGGTCCCTTCCAACCCTACTTTTATATGAGTTTCTATGATTCTTTAGCCTGTTTGTTCCTCAGCTAATACAGCTGGAAAATCAAGACACTGAATGACCATATTGGGGTGTTATGAGCCAGAACTAATACATAGGCCCAATTCTCCTTTCACATCAGATTTACAAGTCAGTGGAGTGAACACAGTGAGCACTGGACCAAGATTCAAGAGACCTGTTCTTTATTCTTGGTTAGGCTACTAACCTGCTGGTTGACCATAACAAATCATTTCCCCACCCTGTGCCTCAGTTTCTCCAGTTGTAAGATGGAGATGATAACATGGCTACTGTAAGCCTTCTTTGTAAAGTGCTCTGAGATCTTCTAATGAAAGTGCTATATGAGAACTAGGTTTTTGTCACACTCAAGTGTACAAAACTCAAGTCTCTTTTATGTGCACATTATGTGTTTTATGTATTTAATTCTGCTTACATATATACTACAGAATTGTACTGACATACAGGAGTATAACTGAAGTCAGAAATTGGCATAATAGATTTCAGGTTCACATTGATAGAAGGTGACAAACATTTGAATTTTAAACAGCAGCAGTTTTCTCTGTTTTTTGCATCTGCAGGTTGAAAGATTAATTAAAGAACGTGGTTGGGAGTTCATGTGGAACGAGCGTCTAGGATATGTTTTGACTTGTCCCTCCAATCTGGGAACAGGATTACGTGCAGGAGTCCATGTTAAACTTGCAAAGCTCAGCAAGGTATGTGAAGCATTAATAAGGCCTGTGACACCAATTGGCTCCTCA
The DNA here is from genome assembly GCF_000455745.1 of Alligator sinensis. Classification (NCBI taxonomy): domain Eukaryota; kingdom Metazoa; phylum Chordata; order Crocodylia; family Alligatoridae; genus Alligator; species Alligator sinensis. The sequence goes on from NW_005843059.1 coordinate 32,186, forward strand.
TCTGAGTCAAGGAGGAACACATGAAAAAATGACAATTCACAGCAATAACATGTTCGCGTTATATGTAGGGACCTACTGAATTCATGGTGGAAGGGGAGTATGTGGCAGCTCCTTTAATCTTGCATGTTCCCCCGCATACCCCTCCCCCTCACCACTGACTGGCGGAGGGGCCCCACTGCTCCCTCCTGATCAGCAGGGAAGCAAAAACCACGGTTTTAAGCATGGCCCTGTTTTTGCCTCCCCTCTGGTCAGCAGCAAGCAGTGGGGCCACCAGGCCCCCTTGGCCAGTCAGTGGCAGGAAGCAAAAACAGCACCAGATTTCAATGGGTGGGGGCATGCGGGGAAACCTGCAAGATTAAAGGAGCTGCAGCACAGCCTACTTCTGCTGTTAGTTCAGTAGGTCCCTAAATTATGTGCAACTGTGAGGTCCCAGAAACAGTTATATGATTAACTAGGCATATTTTTATCCCTCAGATTTCAGTATTTGTTATATATTCTCCAGACTACAAAGATTGGCTGTAAATCAAAGATATAAGAAAACAATTCATCTCTACTGGTCTTTCTGAAGAAACTATTGACATAACTGATAGTGGCATTACCAGGAGTGAATACAAGAAATAATATCCAAAATGCAATTAGTACAAACACATCTCTTATGCTAGGATCCCAGATTTTCAAAGATCCTGGAGAACCTGAGGTTGCAGAAACGTGGCACTGGTGGTGTGGATACAGAAGCTGTGGCAGATGTGTATGATATCTCCAACGTGGACCGTATGGGCAGATCAGAGGTACATTTTTATCCATAGTTTTAAATATGATGGGGAAGATCCTCAGCTGATTTAGTTGATCATAGCTCCAATAAAGTCATGGGAGCCATGACTGTTTATATCTGTTGAAAATCTGATCCAATGAAAATATTCACCCAAAGTGAAGTTACTGATATAAGCTAAATCCAGATGGGTTCCTTAGGCACCTCTCTTTTGGCTTTGCAGCACCCCAAAATTAGGCATTTTGCTCTGGGAGGGTGATTAAAAGAAAAAGACTTAGGTATCTAGGCTCCCTATGCAGTCAAAAGGGAAAAGTTACATGCTTCTAAAGGATAACCCAGAGAGCCCAGATGCTGATCAGAGAGGAGCTTAGAGCCAGGTAGAAGGAAATATTGAACACAGATATTGCAGAATTCCTGCCCCTGTTCAAAGCTTGGGTGACTCCATATCCACTTGGGATCCAGAACTCTTCTGGCGGTGGGTGTCTTACGGACACAGTCATTGCTCTGTTTGTAGTACTTACCTTTGACTAGTAGGATAATGAGCAGAACACTCAGGAAGTAGGAGAACTGTTAGACCCTCCCCCTTTTTAGGAGATTAAATTCACATTTCTAACTTTCTAGAAGAGTGCCCAACCATCCAGTTATATAGAGTGGGCTGGCTGAAAACACTGTCCACACCTCCTCTTGAATCTGCCTCACTATGCAGCTAAGAATGCAAGAGTCAGAGAAAGATGGGCAACACTAAAGAAGCAGTCCAACTCCAGAGACTAGTTGAGTGCACTCCATAGGAAAAGTCAGTACTAGTTGCTGGTTCATGCTCACTGGATTGGGAATGCAGATTGTACTGCACAATCATTAACTAAAAACAGAAGTAATCCAGGCATTCAGGACTAGATTCCAGGGCTCCTTTATATGCAACATGCTGGTGGTTAGAGTACTGTAGGAAACCAAAGTTCAGTTCCCTCCGCTGTCTGCTTTGTGCATAGATCTGAACCCAAATCGGTCCCCTCCCAGGACAGACCCCCTCCTCCACTGGCACTTTGAGATAGGTCAATCTCAGTTATACCTGCTGACAGTATTTCAATTTGGATCAAATGCTTAAATGTTTGTTGATTAATTGGGAGAGAGTGAGCCACGTGCACAGTAAGCACCTGTTATAGGCAAACGAGGAGCTATGATATATTGTTTAAGAATCAATATGTGATCATGAAATGTACCAGAGTTCAAATGCCTGATGTGTCCTTTATGCTGAAATATTGTTAATAAAACATTTATATTGCAGTGTTATTTAACAAAGGGGTTTGGAAATAGTTGGTTTAGTCTTACAAACCCATGGCCATGGAGATATCTCCAGTGAAGCCAATGGGAATAAATGTTTGAAGGATGAAGTCCACAGGAAAGACACATTCCCTGCTCTGAAGAGCTGTAAATCTAAATAAGACAAGACAAACAAACACTAGAGAATAGAACTGTTTTATTAGAGGACATATATTTTCCAGCACAAAATAAAATAAATTTCATTACATGGTAAATGTGTTTGCAGAACTACATTATGTTCCCAAAGGGGCAACATAAAGTTGTTTGTGTTTTTGTTTGTTTCAGATACTGGTCAATGCAAACTTAATATAAAATCCCCTCCCTCCTGGAGGCTGCAGAATCAGACCTCTGATTTCCCAGCACAGCTGGTCTGTAAAAGACAATAAAATAAACTGTTAAGCCACTGAAATGCTTTATGGTAAAATCAAATCCCTTGAAAATCAGTCACTGTCACAGTACAGAGGCAATGGGATTTAGCTTGGGCATTCAGTTTTAACAAACAAGTCATTAAAGATTGGTAATGAACCAGTTAATGAAGATTAAGACAAATCAGTAACATAGTTTACTAGCTACCTTAAAGTTAATAATACAGGGGGAGTTGGAACACCTTCATACCACTAGTTGTCATAAAATTCTCACCTGCCAGGTTTACCTTGTCCCTTCCTTTTTATTCTTTATACTTACTAAAAGAGCTTCCACAGACACACATGTCTCCTGCTACACAGAAAATGAGCTTTTGTTACTGCTTCAAGGGGCCAGATCCTGTTCTATCTTGTAGGTGCTTAAGTGAACTTCAGTCCCTAAATATGACCCTATCCCACCCTGCTTGAAACCTTGAAAAACAGTTAATGCCAAAGGTGAATGGGTCCTCCTTCTACTCACTGCTTTTGTGACTTAGGCATAAGACTATAATGACATGTTAAAAAGTAGGCATGTTTGTACTTTTCAAGGACTGAAGCAGGGTGGAATAGTATCACATATATAGATGTCTAAGTCCATTTATGTGCTATTAAGTGGAATACGGTCTGGCCTCAGCTTTGATTCAGATCTCATTTACCCACCTGGATATCAGGACTAACACTATTGAATTCAATAGGGTTATACCTGGTATAAAACCTGGAGAGATTTGAAAGGGGTCCACAGGCCAAGAAATGTGGATATGTGGCTTGACATTATTACCATCACTATAAAGGCAAAACTCAGTTGACGAAGCTTTTTCTACATCAAGGCAGCTGATTGTGGTAGGATAAGAATAGAAAAGATTAAGAATATAGGGGATTTCCATTTTGCAATCATGGAGTAAATCCAAATGTCCTGTGCTAGGGACGTATGTCATCCTTCACTTTCCTCCAGAACTTGAAGGATGTTTCATTCCTACACCTACAAGACAACCTCAGCCAAAAGCAGCATCCACTTTGCTCACACTGACATGCTTTGCTTCAGAAAGAAGCAATTACTTTTAATTTCTCATTTTCAGTAGATACTGAAAACATAGTAAGTGGGGAATAGTGAGGATTGTCCTCAGAGGTGTTTCACAGTACGTGTGTGTGTGTGTGGGGGGGGTGGTCCTTGCACACCAAAACGCATGTATTTTTTGGGGGACTGGGTGTGGGAAGAGGAACGAGGAGAACACTTGCATTTAAGCATATTTGTTTGTACCTGACTTTTGTACTCCCACATAAAAATGTGGGAGCGGAATTTGTGAAGGCAAACATAGAGACCTTTTTGAAATATGTTCTTCTCAGTGGGCCAAATTTCGGCTTGATAAAAATTAGAGAGGGTTATTTTGGGTTTATTTGGGCCAACTGTGACACACTGAGAGGAGGCAGTTAGCTCTGAGAAGACAGTCACTCCTTGCCACTGATGAACAAAGGAGCTCTTCGCATAGATTGTAGAGGAGAAAGATCTCAGCCAGGAATCTACGAACAGCAAAATATGTGGGTGGGACAGGAAGGAGGAACTGAACAAACAGTCATTCATTCAACAGGAAAGAGAAAATAAACTGGAAAATGAGCAAATTGCCAATTTTGGTTCAGCTTTGTATCTTTTGAGGCTAAGCAGAAGTGAAGTCTGTTATAGAAAGTCCTACAGAATTTGATAGGGATGAAACCAAAAGGATATTCCACTAAAGATGAATATGTAAAAAAAGTAAGGGCCAGATCCTATTCTACCTATTGGATACCTAAGTGGAAGTAGGTGCCTAATAGCAATTCTGTACCACCCTGCTTGAGCAGTTGAAAATCCATTAATATATCACCGTCATCTTACACACCAGAAAAAAGCAGCGAGGAGGAGGACGGCACACCCACCTTTTGTATTAATAGCTTTTCAGGGTCTCAAGCAGAGTTGAATAGGATAACACTTAGCTGCCTAAGTATACTTAAAAACCTATTAGGTGGAATAGAATTTGGCCCTAATAGTCTTCTTGGAGACTTTTTTTTTTAAAACATGCTATTGAACTCTACAGAAGAGATAAAATTCTTTATTATCCCTTATGATTCCATTCTTTATCACCATTCTTTTTATGTTAGTTCACAACACCCTTAGAAATATTATCTACCAAATTGTGTAGAAATTTTCCATGAGAAGAGTGGGTCAAGGGGCAGTGTACTCACGGAGGTGGATGGATGAAGGTAACCTTCTGGGTCAAGTTATGCTTGTAGCCAGTTCTTCTCTACCACAGCCATCCTGGCTCCAATTCCCTTTTATGCCATGTCCCAGCTCTGTCTGGGGCTACTAACTCTTCTGCCAGGACCCATCAGCCTTCCCCTCTCATTTAAGAGTGTTATCTATATAAATTTTGTTTTTATTATTTAAGGTGGAGCTTGTCCAGATAGTCATTGATGGAGTCAGTTATCTGACTGACTGTGAGAAGAAGCTGGAAAAAGGTCAAGACATTAAGGTGCCACCACCTTTGCCCCAGTTTGGAAGAAAGTGAGCTTGGTACTCATGATTCACGACTGATGTTAAATGTATCTGTTGTTCCAACAAAAAGTGTTTCTGTATATCAGTACATAAATAAGATCCTGATGACTTGTGTAATAAAACACAACCTGATGTCTACATATTGACTGTTTGTTAGTCATTGCTTGTGATGACAAGACTTATTCTTAATCTATCAGTCAACAGGCAGGATCCCCCATCTGTCACACCATCTCATGGCTGCTGCAATATTGCAGGGGCAACCTCCATCATTTTCCCTCTCAACTGCTCAAGGATTCCAGTGTATACTTTCCTAGAATCATCCCTGCTGGGGAGAGGGAGGACACCATGTCAGGTCAGGAAGATACTCTCTAAAATACAGATGCAAACTGAATTTATCCCACCCCATATTGCATTCTTAGAAGTGACATCTTCAGCCCTTCCAAGCTCTCATTAGAAACTCTTAAGTCTTTCCAGGTGACAGTTGTCTCTTCTCTGCCCCGGGCAGGTCAGCAGGCAGGTTCCTGCACAGTCAACAAACCCTCAATCTTTTCCAGTCCCTCAGCTTTAGCTTGGAGAAGTCAGCAAGTAAGCCTCTCCAATGGTCCTTTGCCCTATGCTCCTATGTCTTCGTCCCTTGGCCTTCCCTGGCCATCTGGATCCAGCTCCCAGGAATAGAGGCAAGTCAGCAGACAAATCCTGCTACTACTCTTCTGACTTCAGCATCCTCCAGTCCTGGGTGTCCTCCTCAGGAGCACCCAAGTGGGTTTAGACACCCAAGTGTAATTCTATTCCACCCTGCTTCTCTCTCTGTTCTTAGACCTCCACCAGTTCTCCCCAGGAACCTCTCGCCAAGTTCAGCTGGGTGAGATCAAAATGTTTTTAACTTTGTTCAAGAAGAATTGCTCTAGAGAGTATAATTTGTTCTGTATTTACGGAGAAAAGTCTTAAGAAATGAACATTCAGTGTGATGGACAGAGCTTGGTGTGAACTGTGAACATTGTGATAACTGTTCCTTTGCTTATTGAAACATTGTCAGAGTTTCATTATAAACACATTCAAAACATGAACACCTACTGGAGAAATCTCCCACTGGCAAATATCCTGTACATGTTTCTGTAGAGTTAGAGGCTAGATAGAGTGACAGCAGTACACATTTTTTATAAGTACGCTTTAGTCTTATGTCACTTCTGAAATCCCTTTTTTTCACTGGCAAATGAAGAATTAAGACTTTTTTTTCTATAAAGAATCACAATTTTCCCTTCTCATTGATTCTTCCTACTGCTCTCCTAACTTCATCATTGCCTAACCCTGGCTGCCCTACTCAAGCATGATCTGCTGCATTTCTGTTTTTCAGCCTTCTCAAAGGAACTCCAGAACCAAATTGTACTGTATAGCCAGAGCTCCGTACTGGGGGTAGCACAGCACTACCCAGCCTAAGGGCCTTGTAATACGTTGACTTGCAATAGTTGCAAATAATAGGAATGTAGTAACCTATTAAGGTTAGTACATGTTAGGAGATGCTTAAATTGAAGGCTTGCTGCTACTTGTAGCATGTCCATAGACTTCACTGATTATAGCAAAATGTCTACAAATAATGAGGAGCTCAATTAATTTCTTGAAGCCTTGGATGTAGTCTCTTCCTCCTGCAGCATTACAAGAAATGGGACTGGGAAATGCCACAACACTATGATTATCCTAGATCTACGCTTAACCTATGTCTTCTTCTATTTTATTAAGTTCCATGTTTTTCCCTCCCACTTAAAGGTCTACTCTGGAGTAGTTTCTGGCATATGTATAAATTACTTCACAATTTTCTGTGCTCGTTTCTATTTTGTTTACTACCCATATTTCTAGTCTTCAGTTCCTTTGTATTATTTTTCACTTTCCATGATGTTTATTCCAACCCCCAAATTAACATAATTGGCAAATATGAGCAATGTATTTAATTCATTCTTCAGACTGTTGCTAAAAATGCTAAATAAAACCAGGCAGAACACAGACCCCTGCAATATCCCACTGACTACCTCAACAGAACCTGATGCATCATTACCCTTATTATGGTCTTCCAGCCAGTTTTTAATCACTTGGGCAGTGTTTAATTCCAAATCAAATGCTTCCTAGTTATTTTGTTGGGGGGTTTTGGGGGGGGTGTTGCTCCTGCTGTACAGCAATATGGAGAAGTCTAGGTAGGTGATGCTACATTGTTTGCAAAAGAAGTATCCAATGACTGGTGGCAATGGGAAATAGACTAGACAGTTTGCCAGAGATGAAAGATTTCTCTACAGATTATTATTCAACAGGAAGATATCAAAGGTGTGCTTTTTAAAAACCTCAACCCCTAAATCAGTGTTAATTCCTCCTTCCTTCATGGCTTTAGATGTCACTGGATGCATCTACACATGCGCTTTACTGCACAGTAGACTAATTTACTGTAAAGTACAGTGTCACTGTCTACATGTGTGCTGCAATTAGGGTGCAATAGACTAATTTACTCTGGCATAGGAAAGTCCCATCAGATATTGGTACTATTCAATGGCAGAGTAAATTACTGCACTTAAACATATGTAGACGGTGAGGTTGGTATTAGTTTACTCCAGCTCAAATATGCCGGAGTTTATTCAGTCACATTAATTGCACATGTAGACACACCCATAGGTTACCAATTTGCATTGCTGACATCATTTTTCTTGCAAACTTCAGACACTTATTCCCTATAAATCTTTGACATTTGTTTGAGTAGCCTGAAGAACTCCAGGAAGAGCCATGCACCATGCATCAAGTGTTTTTATAACCTTTTCTAGATAACATGTCAGGTATTCAAAATTAACCTAGACAAGTGTCTTAGGTAGTGCTGCATAAGGATTTCATAGACACTAGGGCTGGAAAGGACCCCAGAAGATCATCGCGTCCAGCCCCCTGTCCAGGGGCAGGAAGTCAGCAGGGATCATAGGATCCCAGCAAGATAAACATCCAAATGCCTCCTGAAGGCATTCAGAGTAGGTGCTTGAACCACCTCTGGCGGCAGTCTATTCCAAATCTTGGGGGCTTGGACAGTAAAGAAGTTCTTCCTTATGTCCAGCCTGAAACTGTCATGGAGGAGTTTGTGACCGTTCGACTTTGTCATCCCTTGGGGTGCTCTGGTGAACAAACGTTCCCCCAGATCGTGGTGAGCACCCAGACCATCAACCTTCCACTGTGGTCTCATTAGGCCCTGGTATAGAGTCACATTTGACCCATATAGGAGAGGGAAAAAATTTGTGGGCCAAATGCTCCTCTCAGTTGCATCAGAAAAATGACACGGACTTAATTGGTATTGCTTTCATGTCACTGAAAGGAGAATTCAGCATAGTGTGTTCAAATTGCCATACAAATATTATTGAACAACCAAACAATCATTTGATACTTTTTGTATTGTGATAGTACCTCCAGGCTTCTAGCAGTCCTTTTGTACTGAGCACTCCCAAAAAATATGGGCATTGACACCCCTTACTTTAAAGAGCTTGCAGTCTAAAAGACAAGACCTGATTGTGGTGGATGAGACAAACATAGGAAGGAATATGGAGCATCATAGAATCATAGAAAATTTGGGTTAGAAGGGACCTCAGGAGGTCATCTAGTCCAACCCCTGGCTCAAAGCTGGACCCTCTCCAACTAGATCTTTCCAGCCAAAGATTTGTCTAGATGGGTTTTGAAAATCTCCAAGGATGGAGTTTCTACCATCTCTCTGGGTAACCTGTTCTAGTGTTTTACTACCTTCCTTCTGAGAAAATTCTTCCTAATACAGGTAGTCCTCAGTTTAACAACATTTCAAGTTACAATGAATGGCACTTATGATGTTTATAAATTGACACCCTGTTTCGACTTTCTGACGTCAGTTATGACTTTACTACACTTGATCTGGAATGTGACACCATGCCAGCAAACAAGTTCACTGCATTGCCCATCTCCCTGGAGAACATCTGTCCAAACTTTCTTGGACGCTTTCTTTAAGAAAGCAGACAAGACTCCAGAAAAGCCTGCCGCCAAGACTCCTGAGAAGACTCCAGCCAAGAACCCTTCAAAAAGTCCAATCAAGAGCCCTTCAAAAAGTCCAGCAAAGTCACCTCAAAGAAGTCCTTCCAAATCAATATGATTGCTATTTACAGTATAAATACATTGATGTAGCTATATTACTCATCTATAATTGATTGAGTACAAAATTCTGGGTTATTTTTGGTGAAAATAGGGTACCGGGCCCAGTTCAGGAACCAATCCCTTATTTATAACATTGTTCCTATGGGAAAATTGGTTCCGAGTTATGACATTTCCTCTTAAGACGTGGTTTCCAGGAACCAATTGTGTTGTAAGTCCAAGGACTGTCTGTATAACCTAAACTTCCCTTGCTGCAACTTGAGACTGTTGCTCCTTGTTCTGTCAGTTCTCTTGGGGTGTAGTTACACATTACAATTAGCACATGCTAACTCTAAAGGATGTTTAAACATCAAAGCTAGCATGTGCTGTGAGCAGTTACACACCAAGAACACAGCTCTGACCTACCACTAGGTGGCTGGTGAGCAGGGGCATGGCCTGGAGCTGCCAAGTCTGTTCAATGGCTTCCTAGCTTGCCAGCTCTCTAGCTGAAGTTTAGACCGGGGGGAAAAGGAAAGTAACATAAGTATCATAAGTAATAGGATGTGCACAGTAGTCAATTTTTAGCCAGTTAGGAGCAATAGGCATTTTATACAATTTGGGACATCTGATTTCAGGAATGAACAATGTAATGAAAGTCTGAATTAGATTACTGGGCTTTTTGAGTAAGAGTCCCTATATATATATATATATACACACATATATATACATATATATATACATATATATATATATGTCCCAGGGGGACACAAGCGGAGGCCACGGAGCACCCTCCTGCAGCGGGACCTGAGGCAGGGCTGACCCGCCCAAAGAAAGAAACAAAAAGCCCTGAAAAGAGGGCACACTTACCATTTTTAGGAGAAACAGAGCCATGCCAAGAAAAGCCGCCAGCGCAGTTCATCAGCTGCTTTTATTGCCAGCTGGGAAAGGCGCCAGCCGAGGACGTCATCAAAAACCACCACCCGGCTGATTTAAAAGCTGGTGGCAGGGAAATGGAAGCAGGGTCTGCAATGCTGGAGCTAGAAGGTGAAGCTCCTCCCTGGGCTCCACATTGGCAGTGTTGGCAGCTCGGCAAGGAGCCAGACAGGGACCCACAGGAGGGGTCTCGGATCCATTAAAGGAAGTACCCACCAGGCTCGGCAGGGCAGCCGGGCCAAGAAGAACAGTGTTGAGGGATCCCAAGGACCACAGATGCCAGATCCATGAGTGGGGCGGGCTGAGGTCTATACCCCGACTATTCCTTTCTTCTTTTTTTCTTTTATTCGTTATTTCAGAGGGTGCACAGAGCCTGGATCAGGGAAGGAATCCCCACATGACCCCAAATCAAGAGAGAGAGCTGAGGCAATGCAGCGAACCATGATGTCTCAGAGGGAGAGCAGACGCAGAGACAAGGATGGTCACACATCCTGCAGTCATCCAGGGTAAAGGGGCTTCAAGGGACAGGCAAGGAAAGAAGACAGTAGGTGAGAACATCAAGGGGATAGGCCGGTGACCCATCATCTGGCTGTCCTGACGGCTGGCATATGGCTGGGGTGTAGGGGAGGTGGAGCCCCAAGGATGCCCGCAAAGGGCAGCACCCAGTCTGCAAGAATCTGCAAGGAGAAGCCCCATCACTGAAGAAAAGATCAAGTCATGGTAGGCGTAGTGTGGGGGCTGCCCTCACTGGTGAACGCAACCCAACACACAGGTCCTAGGGACACACCCTGTGGCTGGAACTGGGTGTGCACTCTAAGGTCATTAGAGAGTGCCTATACGAGACCAGGCGGGTGCAATATATAAACAGATCTCAGGTTCAACTTATGAACAGTGTATCCAGATTTTTTAATGTACCTATTTCTTCAAGTGGTACAGGCGTTTTCCTGGGATTTTCCAGGAGTCATTTTTGGTGGGTTTTGAGAAATATTCGTCACTAGGGACAGACTAGGAATTGCTGATGGAGAAAACCTTTATTAGAATAAGGACTTTACATAGAGCAATAATGTTTAAATTTACCTAAAAATACAGCATATAGTGAGTTATATCAAGAACTGGACATGTCATCTCATAAATGATTGTTATTATTGGCTGATAAATGAAGATCCACTATGTTATTTTTAGCTTTATTCTTCAAACCAGTGTTTTCATAACTAGTTCAGAGGGCAAAGGGAAGGATGTGCCCTTCTCTCTTAAAGGAGTCTCTCTTTGGGTCAAATCATTCACCAGATCTGTAGCATGGAAAATGAACTGAACTATTTTTGAAGCTTCATTTAAAGTGAAACAGTTACATCCATTATTGTGGCAACTGCAATTGATTCACTCATGACATTTCACATCTAGCCTCATTCACTGATCTAAGAGGAACTGGCTAGAGCAGGGGTGGACAATTGTTTTGGGTGGAGGGCTGCTTACCCAGTTTTGGCAGGCTGTCAAGGGCCACATGGGTAGCCCCACCCCGTGACAGGTGCTCCACCCCTTGACAGGTGCCCCACCCCCTGGTCGCCATCTTGGGACCAGTGTCCCAGGGCCAGCACTGGTGCGGCCCAAAGCAGGGCACAGGCTGGCAGGGGTCTGGGGAGCCGGGCTGGGCTGCACCAGCAGGGAGGGGGGAGCTGGCCCGGCTCCATAAAGCCTCTGCCAGCTGGGACCCCACACTCCTGCCACCCTGCTCTGGGCCCCAGCAGCACTGGCCCTGGGACACTGGTGCGGGCCTTGTGTTCCTGCTGGCTCCCTGCCTGCTCACACCCAGTGCCCCCCAGCCCCACAGTACAGGCAGGGGGCAGCGCACAGCCCTGACCCCCTGCTGGCCAGCAGGGAAGAAACTGGTGCTGAGCGTAGGGGAAAGTGGTCCCTCACCTGCCCCATGGCCAGCACCCTTCGCTGCAGCTGCTTGGACGCCTTCGGTGGGC
>NW_005843059.1:44308-66156 GCF_000455745.1 Alligator sinensis
CTGCAGCCTCTGGCAGCCCGCCTGGGGCTGCTTGTGCCTGCTCCAGACAGTCCCGCGCGGGCTGTGAGCAGCTGCAGCAGGGAGCGCTGGCCATGGGGCTGGCGAGGGGCCGCTTTTCTCCATGCAGGGAAGGAGCCTGGGGAAAAGGTGAGTGCAGGGGGAAAGCGGCCCCTCCCCCACCCCACACCCAGTGCCCCACACTGCAGGCACTTGCAACCCACACAGGGCTGTCCGGAGCAGGCACAGGCAGCCCCATGCAGGCTGCAAGCAGCTGCAGCACGGGGCATTGGGCGTGGGACAGGGAGGGTCCACTTCCCCTCCATGCTTCTTCCCTGCCTGGGGTCCCCCACACACTTACCTGAGTTTCCTGCGCCAGGGCAGCCACGTGCTCCCAGCCCAGAAACCCTGACTGGGGCTCCCGCTGTTGTGGGAGCCCGCTGGGCTTCCCTTGGGTCCTACTGTCCTTGGTTCCTGTCATTTTTGACAGGAACCAAAGGCAGAGAAATATTAATTTTCTACATTTTTTTAGGGGCCCCGTGGGCCAGATAGAATGGCCTCATGGGCCGCATCCAGCCTGCGGGCCATATTTTGCCCACCCCTGGACTAGACAGTCTTAACTACTCATGAAACTATCAGCCTTACAATGCTAATATATGTCTGAATTAAAGTTATGTTATTTTCTATGGAACTATTTTTTTTTTAAAAGGGCTGAATTACTGCTAATATTTATAAATTGAATTATTTTACTAATATGATTTGTTGGAATCTAGTTTAAGACCTGCCAAAATAATTAATCTTCCTACTGTAATTCTTATATTATCCTTGCAGACTAAAACTTAATTAGAAGATTAAAGTCTTTAAACAGATACTTTTTTTTCTTTCAAAGATATTTGGTTACATGATCTAAATTGAAATGCACTAAGTACCTTACAAAAATCCCTTTAAGTTTAGAGGCAAGGATTTTTGGGGGGTGATATTTTTTATTGGGCCAACCTTGTGAAAGGCAAACAAATCCTTGTCTCTCAATAATTCCTGAACCATCACAGCTACAACATCACTCCAACACTATGATTAAGTTCAATCTTTCAAAAGGGCAAAAACATACACTTATGTACTCTACCTGCATGTTGTTTCTTAATATTCACTGCATTTTAATTTACTTACAGGAAAACAGAAAAAGGTTGGGCTCCTAGTGGAAAGACACCAGCTACAGGCAATGCTAAAATAACAATAACTAAATAACTGATGACTAAACAGTGCTATCAGAAAAGCAGTGTTTTGATTACATTTTATTTATGTAACTGTTTTTCCTAACAATTTCATTTGTTCCAAAGCTTCAAAGCTGATGAGAATTTTCTTATGATTTAAAGTATGAAATTATTATTTTTTTTCTTGTGTGTTATTGCATGAGATGATAACACTGTTTATAGGGTTTTTATCTAGCTATCTAGAAAACTGAGTTTTGTTATAAACTATGTTTTTAAATAAAGCTTAAATGCTTTATTAAAAGAGCCACAATCAGATAACCCAGAGTAAGGGTACAGGCATCCCATTTACAGGCCATTGAGGTAGTACTCCACTGTTTCTTTAACCTTAGTATGGACAGATATAGCCACAGACATTATTCCTCCAAGGCAAACCACCTTCTCATGCACATAGAATATAGAAGTGAATGAGAAGTATATGTCTCTAAAGCACAAAGACTCAGATTCCAAAATCTATTAGGATTCTACATCCTATTCAGGCACTGACATCTGAATGAAGTCAATGGGAGTTAAGTGCCTAAACAGGGTTTAGGGGTGCCTACACATGTGAAGAGAGGCTGCTCCGATATGTTATAATTACAACATGTCAGAACAGACTTGAGAAGTAATTACCACGCTCCAGCAGATGCTAGCATCACGTGTATCAGCATCCCCATGCTGAAAAATGGCGGCACGGGTGCTTTAACTAAAGTTGGTTTGGCGAGCTTTAGTTAAAGCAATCCTGCCGCCCTTTTACAGCACAGGGACACTGATACATGTGACACTCTGGGTGCTTTAATTAGAGAGTGTCTCGGAGCTGCTCTAAATAAAGTGCCCCTCCCTGCTGCCTCCTGAAGCACATCTATAAATGTGCTAGTTGTCTAAATATCTTTGAGGGCCTAAGAAATGATGCAGGTCCTGTTATCTGCCTGGAACTGGGCAATATCTTTCAGAGGCAACTGACGCTTTGACTCAACGTAAGGAAAATGGTTAGAGGTGCATATTCTTGATGAACAGGAACCTGGGACAAAGATCACAAGATACTCTTCTGCTTTTAGAAGTAAATTAGGTCCTTTGTGTATAACTTTTCCTTATTGCTGAGAATGGCTAAAGGATATTTATCCAGCTGTTTGCTATTTCTGCTTGATATTTTGGACAGTTGATTCTTCTTTATCCTCTGTAACTGAGCACTCGTATTCAAAATACTGCTGGGACTATAGCAGAAAGAACCCAGACATCTGAATGACAGATGCCTGTGAACAGCAATAGGGTAATCCATTTGAGGGAGAGTGATTTGCATGTGTAAAACTTACACTTGTTCTGTAGCATACATCAAGACACTGATGGACTTTTAGAGCCATGCTATTTCCATGGAGATTCTTGAAAAGAAAAACTAATATCTCCAGTGAAATAGATATTGAGATCACCAAATTGGTATACAGTATTTTTCTTACTTTCATGAGCATGTGTCTAATAAACCTGAACTGTGTTCTTTGGCTTTTATTTTGTTCCACAGATATCAAAAGCAGACCATGTTCACTTCATGCTGAAGCTAGCTGATATATCTAACTTTAGGACAGTCCTATGGCTAGGGACAGAAGTTACAAATAAACCAGTATAAGTGATCAGAAACCAGTTTAAATCTGTAACACAACAGATGTTCAGTGCACATAAACCAATTTCAAAATAGCCTAAACCAGTTTAAGATAAACCTGGATGAATGTCATATCAGACTTGACTGATTTAGGTTAAATCGAAGTATTGAACTTCTGTCCCAGATCCCCTCCATATTCAAGTTAGGTCCCAGTCCCCCAGCATCCTAGGCAGAGCCATCCCTAGGGGTGGGCAGGGCCCCTATCAGCCCATAAGGGGCTGGGGGAAAGTGAATGGAAGGGGAGGGTGGCGAGTGGCTGGAGTGTGGAGTTCCAGCCACAGCAGAGCTGGCAGAATGTGGCAGCTACCGCGGCAGGGGCTGTATGGCACTGTTCGTGGGGCCCCCCAAAGTGCAGGGCCCAGGACAGTTGACCTGATTCATGCCCCCCGCAGTGATGGTCCTGACCCAGGATGCTTTGTACCTGCCCCCACAAATCTCCTCCTCTTCCCCTCCCCCCCCAACCGTTGCAGGGTGGGCAGACTAGCCTTGGTCCAAGCTGTCTGCTTTTGGCCTGAGCCACTGCAGGCATGTGGCTGCACTTCTGGAATCAAAAGTGAATGTCTGTTCACTTGCTAATCAGTTCAGTGTATGCAGCTTAGACTGACCTGCAAAGATTGAGTTGATTCAGCCTCCGGCTTTTTGACTGTCTGTAATTAGGCCATAGGCTCTAATTCAGCAAGGTATTGAAGTACATGCTTGAATTTAAACATTTAGACATTTTAGTAGCCCTAGGAAAGTACTTGAGTATATGAATACATTTACTGATATTAAGGAACAATTCATGTGCTGAACTGGAGCCATAGATAACATAGACTAGTGGCCATATTACCAAACCATGGCCTTGAACATCTGACTTTGGTTACTGATGCTCAGGGATCCAGGTTTTTTTTGCAATCCAAAAAAATGTGGATTTCCTTTTTTACCCAAGAAAAATGTGGATTTTTCATCTTAACAGAGAAATGCATGGATTTTGCACTTTTGCAAAGAGTTCTCTGCAGCCTGGCAGAGTTCTAGCCTCCAAGAGGAAGGAAGGCGCGTGAGGGGGGTGGTCAGGCAGGGGGTGCCAAGTGCATGTATATACACATGGCCACCAGGCAGCCTAGAGAGCAGCTCCAGCTGGTAAGTGTGATGGGGGGGCGGGGAGGATTGAGGTCCCCAAAGAGAGAGAGGGAGTGAGGGAGGGAGTTGGGCAGGGCTAGGGGCTTCTGCCCAGCCCAGGAAGTGCATGGGGCTTGAGGCCCAGAGCCTGAATGCATGGCTGCAGGGCCCCGGCGGGAAGAGGGACAGAGCTGTGGGGGGCCTGTCTCCCTGTTGTGACATGCACGCCTGCCTGGGGAGGGCCGGGGGGTTCACATGCCCTGCAGATCTGTGTGAGGCAGGGGGTGGGGGTGAGCTACCTGCTGCAGGCTCCTCACCCTGCTGCCCTCCCCCAGGGCCTCTGCAGCCCCACGGGCAGGATCCAGAGCAGCAGCGCAGAGTGGGACTGGGTGGGGAAGCTTCTTGCCACTACAAGCCCTGTGCTGCCTTAGCGAGGTGCTCCCTGCCCACCCGGCAGCAGCAGGGGCAGTGGCACCAAGTTGTGCCCCTCACTGCTGCCAGGCAGGCATAGGGCACCTTGCCATGACAGTGCAGAGCTTGCAGTGGCAAGGAGTTTTCCCACCTGGCCCTGCTCTGCCCTGCCACACTGGGTCCTGCCCACTAGATTGTGGCAGCCCCAGGGGAAAGCAGCAGGGTAGGGAGACTAAGTCCACAGCAGGCAGCCCGCACCCACCCCCACCCCCACCCCTACCCCGTGCACAGATCTGGGGGGCACATTGCTGCCTGACCCCAGAGAGTGTGTGTGGTGGTGGGGAGCCCACCCCCCCCCCGCCTGAGCCTGCAGCATGCAGCATGCATCCCCCCTCCCCAATGGGCTCTGCTTTGGCTGTGCCACCCACATAGGAGGGGGAGCTGGGCTCCACACTCTGCTGCAGCAGCCACTACCTCCCACTGGTGGCAGTTGGGGCTTGGGCACTGCTGCGAGGGGCAGGGGGCTGCAGACCTGGGCCCCTGGCCCCATATCTCTGGCAGCTGGGGGCCCCCTCTAGCAGGGCTGGGGGAGCAGCAGGCTATGGGTGGGAAGTAAGGGGCATCGGCAGGGGTGGGGGGGCTGTGGTTGGGGAGTGAGGGGTACTAGCAGGTGAGGAGGGGTAGTAAATGTACAAGCAAGGCTGGGAAGCTCAGGCTTGGGAGTGGGGGGGCCTGGACCTGTCTTCTGGTGAGCTAAGGGGGCAGGGGGAGGTTTGATTTTGCATGATAAAAAATCTAAAATCAAATACCAAAATCTATAGGTATTTAAAATATATGTTATTATAGTGATTGAGGCACTGGTAGGCTTCCAAATTGCTTTAAAATTGTAACTATATTAATCAATATTGCTTTAAAAGTGTAAGTATATCAATAAAACATTTTGCTCAATTGATACCTATATATATATGTATATATATATATATACACACATATATATATATATAGGTGGCATTTCATTTTGTAGGCATTTCACACACACACACACACACACACACACACATATATATAGTGGCATTTCATTTTAATTGCAAATTTGGGGGGTTTTATCAGAGAATTTGTGATATTTTTTATCAGAGGAAACCAGGATCCCTGCTGATTCTGCAATTCTTTTGCCTGTACAGCCCTGAGCAAAATGATTGAGATTAATTACAGAATATATCACCATTTCCCATAGACAGATAACCAAGATAAATAGCAGAGTGCCTACAGTCCTTTCAGCTACAGGAAAAAAAGAACATTGTACAAAAATCCTCAAAACACAGAGTACATAAGAATTTAAGAGAAATTAGCACTACTTATTTTTTTCCAGAAAAGCATCAATCCAACACTGGCACAAGGGATTAACTATCCAAAGACTATAAACAGCCAGAGTGAACAAAGATACACTGAGTCATGCTCAAATATAATTAAACCCTCTAGCGTTTCTTCAGTAGACAAACCTTTTTTATAGAGTTTTCTGGTGATAAATATTCTTTAGCCTTGTCAAAATCAAGGTCAATTACCAGGATCTCTGTGTATGTATATACTGCAAAACACGCATGTGTTTTGGCTTGCAATCTTGCTCATGCAGCTGTACCAAACTGCTCTGAATACCCCCATAGTTATTTCTCAGGGCCCAGAGGCTCTGCTTGTGTTCCAGGTAAGCACTTGACTCAGCTGCCAATTCGTAGAGGAGGTATGGGTTATACAGCTTCAATACGGGCAGTTCTTCATTGTCATTCCCACAGGTCCTCGTTCCTCACTTCCATACTTTCCAAATGCCCCCTCCCCCATCTGCTATAGCTGATAATTTACCCAGGTTTGAAGAAGGTCAAACTTATGCAACATAGGTCCATCTTTGAGTATTATTTATTAGACATGATAGTTATGCAACCTATAAATTAAGACCCCCCTAGGCCTCTGAATGCTGGGAGCTAAAACCAAAGAGGAGCACGGGACAGATCAGTCTGGACAGGCCATGCATATACACTCTTCAGTGTAGCATCTACTCTCTGTCACTGTGAGTACAGTATCCTGGGCTAGATAGACCTGTGGTCTAACCCAGTATGGCACATTTTATGTTCTCTCTCCTCCCAGAAAGTTGGATGTTACTTTAGCTCCCTGTTTAGAGTTTAATCCCTCATTTTCCTCAAGCATTGCTCCAAACTGCTAGCACAGCCCTTACTGCCAGCTGGATGTGCTCTACTCTTGATATGCAGCTAGCTGAACAGAAGCAGGTTATTTACACATTGGTGACTGTCACAACCCAAAGTTGTGATTTTTGTTTTGTGTGTGCTTCGGCACTGCTAAATTATTTTCCCGCCAAATTGCAGCTTCTTTGCACGGTGGAGTTCTCTGCTGCAAAGGAGAACTCCGGTGCAACGGAGAATCTTCCCGCCAATTTGTAGCTTTCTTTGCATGGTGCATTTCTTTTGCATCTTGGAAATGCACGGTGCAAAGGAGTTCCCGCCATTTGTATTTTAATTCGAGCCCCATTATTGGCTTGTGTTAGATTATGCACACATGGCGGCTAGCGATTGGCTTGCTAGCCGTATAAGAGGCTTCAGTGGTTTCCGCCCAAGTTGGAGAACTCCGAGGAGAATCCCGCAAGGGAGGACTCCACGAACGCCAGGAGGAGGAGGAGACTTCATGTTGTGTGAAGATCTCTAAGCGCTGCGGATCCTTATGAACCCAACGCATTTCTTAAGAAGGCAACAAGGTCTAAACAGCCTCTGGCCTCTCCCCGTCGCCGAGCGCAATCCTAGACGTATCCCTATCCTATATACTCAAGATCCGAACCCACGGAGCCTTAACAACTCCGGGGCCTGAGAGCCAAACCAAACCCACGGAGCTTCAACAACTCCGTGGGAAAGAAATTACCGAACCCGCGGAGCCTTAACAACTCCGGGGCCCAAGAACCGAATTTGTCATAGTCCTCCAACGAGGATTTAAGTGGAGCTGAACCTGGAAACTGTCCAGCCTACACCGCGACCATCTTGGGCGTAAGTAAATAATCTTTGAATCAACTACTACGCCTCCGTGACTAATTCTAGGCCGTGCGTTCCTTACCGCCCCGCGGTCCCTTCTGACCCCGCGTGCCCAGGCTGCTGGCCACAGCCCGCATGCGCAAAGACGGGTCCGCATATCGCTCCCGGCTCGCACATGGCGACATGGACGGGATTGGGAGGCGGCCCGCACAGTGACCACTGGAGGAAATCCTCCAAGCATTATAATTTCAACTGCAATCACAGGACTGCTCATTGCCACAATGCTATCCTGAGCCAGTTTATTCAACTGGGCATTTGTAGGAGTGGGTTGAAGCAGTAGAAATGTACCAAGCACCTCAAGCAGCTCCATCAACAGCCTCAGGATACTAGCCTGAGATGCAGCATCATGCCCTGCTACCTGGAGCTCAGCAAGGTCCTTGCCAGTGAGCCAAACACCTGTCATTTCTCATGACCCCATTGTTTCCAGTGCTGCCTATTATGTTTGTGGTTCTTTGCTGCACAGGGAGAGGGACCTGGTGGAAGTCAGGGTTACTGGGGACCTGGAGCTCGCTGTAGTGTTTTTGGCTTATGTTCAGGGTAGAAACCATGCAAGAGCTCAGTTGTTCTCTTTCCTTCCACCACAGATTCATGACCCTTCTCTCAGTGCTACATGCAGCCCAAGATGGCCACCTAGCAGCAAAAGAGATGTGGAGGTACTAGCTAAGTGCTAAAAGTTTCATAGTATGGCCTTATTACACTTTTAACTATGCTTACTTGGTAACATGTCTTAGGCATTGTTAGGTAAGATCAAAGCTATCTGCCAACAAACTATGTGGTCCTTTTATGAGACAAAACTTGCTGTTGTTAAAAGTCACTAGGAGTCCATTTTGTCCTTTTGCAACTGGTGTGGGGAGAGCAGATGAGCAAGCTTTGGGTCCACCAAAAGTTGTGGTCCTTCCTCATTACTGAGCCAGGCCAGAGATTCAGGTTCCAATACTCATAGCTCTGAGTGGGGGGGAAGGGGGAGGTGGGGGGAGAGGCAGGGCTTTAGGTTCTCCTCAAAACTGAAAGCCTCTCCTGATGTCAGGGGAGAGCTGCAGGTCTAAGGCTACAACAGGTTATTTGGAACAATGGAAAAAGAGCAGGGAAAGGGGTGCAGGTCACAGGTTCAAAACAAGCAATACTGAAGGTGGAACTAAACAGAGAACCTCGGCCAGCACCCCCTACTCCCCGCAGAACTCAGTTATGTCCTTGCAAGTTTCTTTCCATGGAAGCTGTCCCATGGGTGTGCAGTGGGGGCAGCCGCTTTTTCTGGGCAAAGGTTCAGTTTGAGCCTCATAGGTCTATGGACATAGGTCATTGAATCCCTCTGTGGGAAAGACCATGCCACTTGGGCTTTGTCCTCTCTTCCAGAAGAAATGAGAAACTACAGTTTCTGATAAAATGGAACTTGTTAATTATGTTTTTGCAGGACTCAGGGCAAAAGTAAAACATGGTGTCCTTTTAGCACTGGACAAATGACAGCTTTATGATTTATCACTGTTGCAAAGAAATAGTGATAAATAGGAAAAGAACAATGTGTATTTTAACCACTTAAATGTGCATGTGTATTTTAACAAACGAATTAAATGCACAGATGATTTTTAACCAATTCAGTAAATCTAGAAAAGAGATCTAAGATATGTTTTGGTGACAATGAAAAATACTCTTGGGCATTGAAGGGACAATTTAACTGTGAAACAAAACTTTCTGAGGCAAAATCATCAGTTTGTGACTGACCATCAAACTCTTGTGATATTTCATACTAAAACCAACTAAAACTATTAAGCTCTTCTGAACTTCTACTTGATTTTAGGCAAGCCACTTACTAACGGCAAGAGAAGGCTCATTTAAATCTTACTTCAGGAGTGCAATTGCCAGTTTGCTGTTCTAGTTGCTATCTTCCCCTCTCTTTCTGTACACTCTGTTTATACACTACACATCGTTCCAAACATGTTCTTGTCCTGTAACACTCATGGAGCACAAACAGTGAAGGGGATATTGTTTTATTTTAATTTTTTAATTTTCAAATGTGCTTTTGCCTCGTTTAAAAATGAATACTTGAGTTTTGCCCCAATCCTCAGGGCCCCCTGAAATGAGTGGTCCAAGATGACTACTCTGACTGCCTCTCCCTAAGGTTGGCCCTGATCTTTTGGATGCTCAAAAGCATCCAAAAGACTAGACTTCAGGAAGGCCTTCGATACGGTATCCCACCCCATACTGGTGAACAAGTTAAGAGGCTGTGACTTGGATGACTACACAGTCCAGTGGGTGGCGAATTGGCTGGAGGGTCGTACCCAGAGAGTCATGGTGGATGGGTCGGCTTCGACCTGGAAGGGTGTGGGAAGTGGGGTCCCACAGGGCTCGGTCCTTGGACCAATACTCAATATCTTCATCAGTGACTTGGACGAGGGAGTGAAGTGTACTCTGTCCAAGTTTGCGGATGACACAAAAATGTGGGGAGAAGTAGATACGCCAGAAGGCAGGGAACAACTACAAGCAGACCTGGACAGGTTGGACAAATGGGCAGAAAACAACAATGCAGTTCAACAAGGAGAAATGCAAAGTGCTGCACGTAGGGAGGAAAAATGTCCAGCACACCTACAGCCTAGGGAATGACCTGCTGGGTGGCACAGAAGTGGAAAGGGATCTTGGAGTCCTAGTGTCCTCACCTGGACATGAGTCGGCAGTGTGACGAAGCCACCAGAAAAGCCAATGGCACTTTATCATGCATCAGCAGATGCATGACGAACAGAACCAAGGAGGTGATACTTCCCCTCTATCGGGCGCTGGTCAGACCGCAGTTGGAGTACTGCGTGCAATTCTGGGCGCCGCACTTCAAGAGGGATGCAGATAACCTGGAGAGGGTCCAGAGAAGGGCCACTCGTATGGTTAAGGGCCTACAGACCAAGCCCTATGAGGAGAGACTAGAGAAAGTGGACCTTTTCAGCCTCCGCAAGAGAAGGTTGAGAGGCGACCTTGTGGCTGCCTATAAGTTCATCACGGGGGCACAGAAGGGAATTTGTGAGGTTTTATTCACCAAGGCGCCCCCGGGGGTTACAAGAAATAATGGCCACAAGCTAGCAGAGAGCAGATTTAGACTGGACATTAGGAAGAACTTCTTCACAGTTCGAGTGGCCAAGGTCTGGAACGGGCTCCCAAGGGAGGCGGTGCTCTCCCCTACCCTGGGGGTCTTCAAGAGGAGGTTGGATACGCATCTAGCTGGGGTCATCTAGACCCAGGACTCTTTCCTGCCTATGCAGGGGGTCGGACTCAATGATCTATTGAGGTCCCTTCCGACCCTAACATCTATGAATCTATGAATCTATAAGCAATGAAAGCTTAGAAATTTGGACAGGTTCCCAAAATGGGAGACTCTGGAACAGGAGTGAGACTGCGAATTCATGGAGTTCAGAAAGGTGCTGAAGGCTCCAAGTATGCCTAAGTTACTGTGCCTGTTCTAAGTAGAGCCTTGTCTTAGGTCAGGCACTAGTATGGATGGTTCCTGTGTAGTATCTTGTTCAGGGCCAGGTGTTGATTATGGTCCCTAGCAGGACCAGGCTCTTGTGCAGCTTCTAGCCCAGACACAAATACAGTCCCTTTCAAAATGCTTAATTAGGCTCAAGGAGCTCTTCATTCCTCCACCCTCTGCAGCCTATTCAGGAGCTAGAATTGTTGATGGTTCCTGGGAGTTGCTCTAGCAACCAGAGGGGCAAACAACCCCCTCTCACTTGCCATCTGCACTACAGTACAGATCCGAGAGATGGGGAAGAAATTAAGAGGAGCAGTGCCAGCCACAGACAGCACTGCCTTTGAAGCTCCCTGTACCCATTCATATTTTTGTTTTATAGGTTGTACGTTCATTTTGGCTGCACATGCTGATGTTGCCTTCACCGTGCTAGTTTGGTGCAAAATTAGGCTCAGGTGACCCATGAACTTTAGTTGCAGTTCTGCTTTGCATGTTGGATTTCTGATAGTAACTTGATTTAAAAAAAACAAAAATGACCTTTATTTTTGTTGGCAGACACCAGGCCTGAATATGTTGTTCCTAAGCTTTTCCTTATATATGTTGGCAAGTTCAGTACAATTTGATGTTTATTTAAGCTCTTGTTGCCCACACCAACAGGAAGCCACAGCTATTCCAAAATATTTTACGTGAGTACAAAAAAAAATCCAAGCAAGCAAGCTGTGGAAACTAATACAGTAGCATCCCATGACCATAAACAAGGAAGCACAGAGAGTTACATTCTCTGTAATGATCATATGTATGGAGTTTTCAGTATTATTATGCAAATGATTTCAGAGACTGCCCCAATTCCTGCTTTCAGTCCCCCAAAGGCACACTCCACCATCATTCTGCCACCACTAAGTGCATAGCTGAATTTTTTGTGCAGTTTCATGTTGTCTGGTAAGGTTTCATAAGTTACAGCGAAGCGGGTAGGCAGGGTTCTCCAAAATCATGATGGGCTCCCACACCCTGTTGATTGCCATATCACTAGTAGGAAACAACGTTCCAGCTTGTCCAAGCATATAAATACTAGATCTCCTCAAAACACTGACATAGTGTATCTTGTTAATGCTAACTTTCACACTAGAGTTCATGAACCTGACCCTATGTTCCTGAACCAAACCCTGCAGAGCCATGGAGTGGTATCCTTTATAAGATCTTTGAAAAAATCGTCAAGGAGGACATCATCCACAAGCTCGCATCTGGTGGGATACTGAGAAGCAACCAGCATGGCTTTATAGAGAGGAGGTCATACCTAACAAACTTGGTGTCCTTTTATGACCAGGTAACTAACCACCTGGACATGCGACAGGAGCTCGATGTCATCTACCTAGATTTCAGCAAGGACTTTGATACTGTTTCCCATGAAATCCTCTCAGTTAAGTTGGAGAGTTCTGGCCTAGACCAGGCTACAGTTAGGTGGGTTGGGAACTGGCTCAGTGGCCGATCCCAACAAGTCTTGATTAATGGGGTGGCCTCATCATGGAAGGCTGTCTCCAATGGTGTACCCTGGGGATCAGTGCTTAGGCCTGTGCTTTTTAATATCTTTATTAATGACTTGGACAAGGGAGTGAAAAGTGCAATGATTAAGTTTGTGGATGATACCAAACTGTGAGGACAAGCAGGCACATTAGAGGACAGGTCAAGGATTCAGTATGACCTTGACAGGCTGGTCCTATGGGCTGAACAAAACCAGATGAGGTTCAACAAGGACAAGTGTTGGGTCCTTCATCTGGGTAGGAAGAACCCCCACCATATCTATACAATGGGTGGTGGTCTACTGACTGGCACTGGATCCAAAAGGGACCTAGGGGTGACAATTGACCAGAAGATGAATATGTGCCACCAGTGTGACAAAGTCGCCAACAGAGCAAATAGAGCTCTGGCATGCATCAGCAGATGTGTCGCCAGCAGATCCAGAGAGATGCTCCTCCCCCTCTATTCGGCATTGGTGAGGCCACAGCTGGAGTACTGCATCCAGTACTGGGCACCGCACTTCAAGAAGGATGTGGAAAACCCCAAAGGGTGCAGAGAAGAGCCACATACATGATCAAAGGCCTGGGGGACAGGCTTTATGAGGAGAGACTTCGGGTTCTGGGTTTGTTCAGCCTGAGCAAAAGAAGGCTGAGAGGCAACTTGATAGCTGCCTACAAATATGTCAAGGGAGAACACCAGGACCTAGGTGAACAACTTTTCAGAAAAGCCCCTCCCCCCAGGAAGATGCGGACCAATGGACATAAGCTAGTCGAAAAGTTTTGGCTGGACATTAGGAAAAACTTCTTTTCTGTACGGGTAACTAGGATCTGGAACACACTTCCAGCAGAGGTGGTGCAGTCACCATCTCTGGCGGTCTTGTTTGAACCCAATTACCTCCTGCCCATGGCAGGGGACCAGACTTAATGATCTTATAGGTCTCTTCCAGTCCTTCTTTCTATGATTTCACTCATTCCTTTCGGAGAGGGCAAGCTATGATCAGTGGTGTACCATCAACATCCCCCATTCAGTTTGAAAATCACATTCTCTAACAGTTAGCTATCATTTCAGGCATGTTCTTGATACTGACAATTTGCATGAAATAACTTCCATCATAACATTTCAAACCCTCCTCTCCCAGGCTACAAGTTGATAAGCCAACTGCAGCAGTCTGGGGTTGCCAGCTTCCAGATACTGATAGCATCCTGCTTCTGTACCTGTATGGGCTCACTTGATTGTGTACTGTGGTGCCAAAAGGTTGTCATAAGATTCTTGCACAAGTCCATGAATGTCAGCTTCCTTGTGGAAATTCTGGACCCACTGCTGGTCAATCTATGCCTGCAAGAAGAGGTGATGCCAGCGTGCTGTGTTAGTTCTCCTTCTCACAGACACTGATGTACACATAAGAGTAGCAAAGCAACGTTCATCACATCTTGCAAACTTGCCTTGTCTGCCATGGCACTTACATCAAGCACCTGCTCATGTCGTAATTCCCACAAAAGAAAAATAACTTTTGCCATTGAGGCTGTTAAGGAAAGACAAGGTGTCCTACAATGCATTACCTGCAATTTCTAGAAAGGCTCTAGGGAGCCTGAAATATGCTCTTAAAAATCTTAGCAAAACACAGGGATCAGGAAGCATAGTGTGGATGTGGTTAATCAGGGCATGGCTTGTTAAGTAAAATGATGTGGCCTTTTTACTTGCCTCAAACTTACAGGCTACACATTGGAGCACATGGTATTATCTAATGGTGAAAACACACCCAGAGCCCCAGCTTTTCCAGCTGTACTCTGAAGATAATGTTTCCTGCTTTTCATGGGTGTTGTGAAGATTAATAAGCTTATGTTTGTATTTTAAATAGTCAAAGGGCTTTATCAAGCTGTATTTTATTATGAGTTATGCCGGTTTTTATGCACAAATAGAGCAATACAAGCAATTTTTAGGGGCATTATTCTGGGAAAACTTTGATCCAACCATGCTCTAAAGCAGGGCTCTCCAGCTTTAGAGTGGCTGGGGGCTGCACCAGTCGTGGGTCATGGGCACAAAATGCTCTGCAGGTAGGCTCTCAAGAAACCCACCACTACAGCAACACAAGATCTCTCCCTCCCCTACCCCCCGGCATCGTGTAAACCAGCCCCTTGTTCCACCACAGAATCAGTGCAAATCCACCCCCTGCCACTGTGAAAACAGTGTGAGCTCTCAGCTCAAGCTCCCCCATGGGTGCTGCTGTGCAGGCAGCACTAGGACCTGCCCACTACGTGGAGAGCAAGCTTGCTGGACCCCATCCTGGCATTCTGCTCTGCCGTAAAAATCGCAGTTATTGCCGCAAGATCAATGCAGGGAGTAGGAACTGGGCAGAAACCTGTGTGCTGTATGCTAACCCCTCAGGGGCCCCCATTTGGACAGCCCTGCTCAACAGCTAACAGACTAGTCCTACCCTGCAAGTCAGAGCTCCTGACAAAATGGGAGAAACTTCTCTACCTAGCTACTTGCTTGCTAGACAAAGACTGAAGAGGGATGTTTTGAACATTTAGGGGAACCTTGTAGTTATGGGACGCTTGTCCTGCTTTTGGTATTGTGCAGTTTCTGTGTTTCAGGGAGCAGGCCGGGAGCTAGCTGTTTTCATTTACTCACAGCATTGGGGCTGAAACATAACATCAGATTGTTTTTTTCAGTCACAAAATGAAAACCTAAATCCCCCAGTATTTATTTTCCAGCTTATTAAAAATGGCTCTTAAATGCCGCTCATTGATTATTTTTTACTGGCAGTAAGTGCACTCTAATTATTTCTAAATCTGTGTTAGTTTCTACTGGCAGTAATGAAAAATTTAATGGCAAAATCAATTTATTCTTTGTGCACATCTCCCTCTACTGGTATTAAAGCCTTATGAAGTGGAAAAACACAGCAATATTTGTTCTCTGGACAGGAGCAAATATTAAAGATAAACAGTGCAAAAAGTGTATTTTTCTGCTTGTTTATAACCTTAGAAATTCAGCTTCTATCTTCCCCTGAGAAGGGAAAAATAGAGAACCAGTGAAATTATAAAGGAACAAGAAATAAGAGTCCAAATCCTGCATGAATGAGATGGAAAACAATTCTCAGCCAGCATTTTTGTCAAGATCTCTTTTACTGTTATGCAGGAAGAGGTCAAGCTGTGGTTTTCAAGGCTGTAAATTGTGACCCTTTATAAAGAAGGAAATGTATATTTGATTATGCCTTGAAAATATGATCCTTGAACCATATTCTGTAATTTTTCAGTTGAAATGTCTGAGCCAGCTCTGTTTCCCTGGGGAACTGTTCCCCTTCATTGTCACATCCATATCTTTCCCTTCAGTCCCAGAAGCAGTTTCTCTGCGAACTGGGTGTGCTCCAAGGTCTGTCTATGCAGAATAGTTACACCAGGATAAGTAGGGCCCTGCCAAATAAGTAGGGCCCTGCCAAGTTACAGTGAGACAAAGGGATTTTCACAAGCCCCTGCATCTTCGCAGGAAGCTGATTTCATGGTCTTTCCACAGTGAGTCCCCTTTCGCTGCTGATTGGCAGAGAGGTCCCTGTGGCCTCGTCCCTCACCACAGATTGGTGTAGAGGCCCCAGTCCTCGTTGCTGATTGGTGGAGAGGCCCTGGCAGGGAGGAGGCAGCTACCATCTTTTCTGTTGGCTGCCCTTAGTGCTGCCCCACCAGTTGGCACCTTCTCTCCCCCTCTCCTGTTGGGCTGTGAGGCTGGGCCACAGCGGCAGCAAGGACCACTGATTCCCATGGGGGAACCAGCATTTTATTTTTATTAAAAGGGGGGGCGGGGCGTTGATTCCTCAGGCCAACCTCGTGGCCAACACCATTTTTCACAGTGATTGTGGAATATGCAGGTTTTCGTGGTTTCTGTGAAAGTTGCAAAATCACAATTTTTAGTAGGTCCCTAAGTACAAGCTAAGATTTGTTATTAAACAGACATATGCATACAATATGAACACACTTATTCTAGCATAAAAATAGCAAAGCATTTATTCAGCTAAGTTTCCAGCTAAGTCAGTCTGGAGGAGGTGAAAGTATTCCGTGAAAAGGCAGTCTTAGTCTGCAACAAGGGGGTCCAAATAGGGGGTTGTACCAGTAAAACTGCAATGGTTTAACTACACCTGTGTGATGCACAGCTTTCCTAAGGGTATAGGTTGACTAGCAACTGAACTCTTTCACTCGGTGGTAAGTTACAGTTTAGCTTCTGCTTCCTACAGAGGGTGTATACAGGCAGTTATTGCAAGATTAGCAAGTACATGGAAAAGCCTTGCCCCCTTTACCCTGGGGTGAATTGTTTGTGTGTTCGTACCCTGAACACACACATCTTAAGTGGCTGCTGTCCCTTTCCTCCTCTAACTGCTAAACAGCTGCCTTGCTGGCTCCTTTCTGTAGCAGCGGTTTTCAAGGTATCCCTCATTAGACTCAGGGAACCCTTGAAAAATGCCAGTTCTTAGCAAGAAAAACTGGAAAATTGCAAGAAAAGGACAATTTTCTTGCAATTTCCCAGTTGGTCTAATAAAGGTATCATTTTGGAACCTAGAATTCTAGTTTTTTGTATAGCTCTTAGCTTACATATATTTCTTGATTATGGAACAATAATAGAGTAATTCTTCTGTTGCAGAGGACTTGGAAACACCACAACAGATCAGAATGTTTTTGACACTACGGATTGCAAGTTGAAATCTCTGGGTTTATCTTGTGAATCATGAGTAAATATTTGCACATGTAATACTGGAAACATTGTGTATCCCTTTAAAAGAATCTCACAGCTGTAACACTCTGGTTGAGAATCACTGTCCTTCCAGTTATGGGAGGAAAGATTGAATGCATGAATGACACATGCCTCTGGTGACTGGGGGGGCACGGAGGCAGCGCAAGTGTGGTGGTGGCGGCGGGAGCACGGTGGTGGTAAACAGGAACTCCCGCAGATGCCACCGGCACTGTCAGTGGCAGAGGAGGGGGGGAGGGTGGCAAGCGCTGACCAGGGGTCGGCGACCACCCGCAGATGCCACCAGTAGTGTCGGGGGTGGCCAGTGGGGATCGCTGACTGCCTGCAGATGCCACTGGCAGTGTCAGCGGTGGGGGGGGTGTAGCGAGCAGCAACTTTTCGTAGGGGGTGCACCACCACACTCAGGGTTGCATGTGCACCCATATGCACCCCCTATGTATCGCCCCTGATTGAATGTAGCATCTGGTCACTTTATTATCAGCTTCCCTGCCTGCTCCAGAAAGAACACAAGAACTTGCATGAGTCTACTGGACCTCCTAGAAAGAATAGTGCCCCCCCCAGTGATCCTTACCACCAGCTCAGGTTCGTGCGTCTTGGGGGCTGGTCTGGGAGTAAGAAAAAATACACATTTGGAGAAGTTTCAAAAGGGGAGGGGGAGCTGCTGCTGGGGAGTGTGCAGCAGCCATTACACTGTCACTTTTATATGTGCATGAGCCCGTCGTAATCAAAATGCGTTACATGGCTCCAGCTTTGACCCTGGATGAAGCAGGGTTAAAGTTGGGTGGTTTTGCTTCACGTGACTACGCTGAAACAGCTGCTGGGCAGTCTCCTTTTGGAGCCGCTCCAAGTGTATATTTGTCCATACCCTAATTTCCATCACTGGCAAGAGTCTGCCAGGTTCCATACTTCTGATAAGTGCTGGAGTGCAGTCTGCACCACTCTTTCTCTCCCCTCAGCTGGCATGCTTCCTGCCCTACACTTGGATGGAGGAAGACAGAGCCTATGTCTAGGTGTGCTTGAGGGGAAATTTCCCACACAAGGGTGTCTAAAATGGGGCACTAGAAGCAGCTTCTGATTCCATTACACTCAATGGGAGCATTGTGAAAGGAGCAGAAAAAAGGAGTGATTGCAGCCCCTTAAGGTCTTTGGCTTTGCACTAATTAATATTTAATATTTAAGAGAGGCAAGGATTTGTGTGATGATATCTTTTATTGGACCAGCTGCATATTTGGGATAGACTTTGATAAGCTTTTGAATGCAGTACATTCTGCATGTCTTTGTTAAAGACTCAACAGCTCTGCACTGTCATTTGTTAAGGCGCAAGAACCCATATAGTTAATCTCCCAAGACCCTCCAGCAAAACCAGAGAAGACGTTCTCTGTCATTACTAAGGGAAAAAACAAGCAACTAAAACAAGAAACTTTATTCGGGGAGGGAGGTTGGGGGGAGGGACAAGAGAGGAAGGATCCTTTTAATATATCCTCCAAGGGACAAAAATAGCGTGAAAGCTCAGTTTTAAACAGATTTTAGCAAGTGCCCTTTCTCGCTAAATTCAGGCCAAACATTTATGTACAAATGGAGTACAAGCTCTCTGCCTGCAGTTCTGTGGGACTAGGCCTGGTGGAAAGTTACATTCTTAAGATGTGCATATGTAATTAATGTAATTGTATCCACAAATGAATCATTAGATATCTAATTATTCAAGTGTATTTCTTCTGTGGTCAGGGGTGTACTTGGTAGCCGTGTTGGTCTAAGACAAAAAGACATACAAAAAGCTAGAACGCTTGGTTCCAAAATGATACCTTTTATTAAACGAACTGGAAAATGGCAAGAAAATTGTCCTTTTATGCAAGCTTTTGGGATCAAAGTCCCTTCATCAGGCTCTGGGAAAAGTGTAGATGGTACAAGTTGGTAAAAAGTCCCCATAGGTAGGAAATAAACTTAATTTTTGCACAGAGAGAGCTGAAGATGGAAGTCTGTCCCTCTGGGTCCATGAGTGTCTTTGTGAGCTGTGTTGAGTAGCTCTTAGATGTGTTGATCATGTAGAATTCCTTCCCTGGAGGTGTCAGATGGTAGGCAGGGAGGTAAAAAAAAACAACATTCGGAAGATGCCGAATTTTAGCCAATTTTGGATTTTAAACTTCATTGCAGAACAACAAAGAAGTTTTTTTTACCTCCCTGCCTACCATCTGACACCTCCAGGGAAGGAATTCTACTTGATCAACACATCAAAGAGCTACTCAGCACAGCTCACAAAGACACTCATGGACCCAGAGGGACAGACTTCCATCTTCAGCTCTCTCTGCGCAAAAATTAAGTTTATTTCTTACCTATGGGGACTTTTTACCATCTTGTACCATCTACACTTTTCCCAGAGCCTGACGAAGGGACTTTGATCCTGAAAGCTTGCAGAAAAGGACCATTTTCTTGCCATTTTCCAGCTGGTCTAATAAAAGGTATCATTTTGGAACCAAGAGTTCTAGTTTTTTGTATGTCTTTCTACTGTGGTAGTGTTTATTGACCCCAATCATAAATCAGGCCCACATTGTACTAGTACAAGCATAGAACGCAAAGATATCCCCTGAGACAAAATGCTGACAAGTTACAGATGACACCAACAAGCAGATGGTTAAAAGCAAAAGGACAAAACTGGGCAAGGCTCATTAGTAGAAATACAATGGCCTAATCTGCCTAACCTTCTAATTAGCCAATTGTGTATGTCATCATCTAGGTTCCATGAGAATTGGCATTGACTAGCTTCATGCCATTTTGAAAGGAGACCTTGGTCCCCAATTAGTAGGG
This sequence comes from Alligator sinensis, assembly GCF_000455745.1. Lineage (NCBI taxonomy): Eukaryota > Metazoa > Chordata > Crocodylia > Alligatoridae > Alligator > Alligator sinensis. Next base: position 64,304 of record NW_005843059.1, read on the forward strand.
CCTGGTCTACACTAGAAAATTCATAGATTCATAGATTGTAAGGCCAGAAGAGACCTTGGAAGATCATTGGGTCCAGCCCACTGCACCAAGCAGGAAAGATAACTGGGGCTCAGGTAACCCACAACGTGACCATCCAGTCTCCTCCTGAAGATTTCCAGGATAGGTGATTGCACCACCACTGGAGGGAGCTTATTCCACAGTCTGGACACCCTGACCATGAAGAAGTTTTTCCTAATGTTGAACCTGAATCAGTCTTCCAGGAGTTTGTGGCCATTACTCCTAGTTTTCCCCTCGGGTGCCCTGGTGAACAGTTGCTCACCGAGTCCTTGATGTACTCCCCTAGTGTAGCAGTAAGCTGCTACCAGGTCCCCTCTCAGCCTTCTTTTCTTCAGGCTGAAGAGTCCCAGATCCCTCATCCTTTCCTCATATGGCTTGCTGTGTAAGACTCTGATCATACAGGTGGCTCTTCTTTGGACTCTCTCAAGCTTGTCCATGTCCTTGTTAAAGTGTGGTGCCCAGAACTGGACACAGTACTCCAGCTGTGGTCTCACCAGTGCTGAGTAGAACAGAAGAATCATCTCCTTGGTTTTGCTGGAGATGCATCAATTGATACATGCCACAGTATTATTTGTCCTACTGGCTACAGCATCACCCTGCCAGCTCATATTTACACTGTGGTCTATTATTACCCCCAGGTCCCTTTCATTCATGGTGTAGTCAGTTTGGTGCTGCCAAGCCTGTAGGTGTGTTGGGGGTTGCTCATCCCAAGGTGGAGCACTTTACATTTCTTGATGTTGAACTTCATCAGATTCTGATCCGCCCAACTTGCTAGCCTGTCTAGGTCTGCCTGTATCTGTAGACCATCTTCAAGCATGACTGTGCTTCCCCATAACTCGCTGCAATCAGTTTCTCCCCCATCTGACTGTCTCAGAGTTAAGCCCACAATCCTCCACTTTTCTCATGAGGACATTGTGGGATACTAGATCAAAGACCTGTTGGAAGTCAAGATATAAAATGTCAACCTGCTCTCTCGTGTCCAGGTGGCAAGTTACCTGGTCCTAGAAGGAGATGAGGTTGGTAAGGCAAGACCTGCCCACAACGAAGCCATGCTGGCTGTCATTCAGAGTCTTACCTTCTGCAACCTTATCGCAAATAGACTCCTTGATGAACTTTTCTAGGATTTTCCCTAGGACGGAAGTTAGGCTTATTGGCCTATAGTTACCCAGGTCCTCCCTCCTGCCCTTCTTGTGGATGGGCACAACATTGGCCCTCTTCCAGTCCTCAGGGACTGCTCCAGAGCGCCATGACTTGTGGAAGAGTTTTGCCAGGGGTTCCACAATGACTTCAGCCGGTTCCTTCAGCAGTCTCAGATGAAGATCCTCGGATCCCACTGACTTGTATACGTCTAATTTTTTTAACTGGCCATACACCAATTCTACAGCAATAGTAGGAAGGTGATTATTCCTACCTTGCCCATCCTGTACTCTACATGGCGTTGTTTTCCCCTTGGTCCGGTAAAAGACCGAGGCGAAATAGTCATTCAGTTTAGCTTTCTCCTGGGTGCCAGTAACCAGCTCCCCTGAGTTGTTGAGCAATGGCCCCACACTCCCATTTGTTTTCCTCCTATTCCCTATGTACCTAAAGAAGGACTTCTTGTTGTCCTTGATTCCCATTGCTAACCTAAGTTTGGTTGCCGCTTTAGTTTTTCTTATCTGTTCCCTGCAAATGCAGGCCGTCATGGAATAGTCCTCCTTGGGGCCTGCTCTAAGCTTCCTAGTAGCTAGGGTCAGGAGGGACCTGAACAGATCATCTAGCCTGACCCCCTGCCACAGGCAGGGATGAATGCCGGGGTC
>NW_005843059.1:66539-69882 GCF_000455745.1 Alligator sinensis
AGTATGGCTGGCCTTGCTGGCTGCGGTCTGGCATTGGTGGCTCATGTTCATCTTGGAGTCAATAATGACTCCAAGATCCCTTTTCGCCTCTGTGCTTTCAAGAAGGGAACTCCCCAGCTTGTATGTATGCTGTGGATTCCTTCTCCCAAGGTGCAGCACCTTGCATTTGTCTACGTTGAACCCCATCCTATTCTCGTCTGCTCACTTTTGTAGTCCGTGTAAATCTATTTGCAGCCTCTCTCTCCATTGTTTATAAGTCTCTTCTTTCTTAAGAGGACCGTGATTTCCCTGTTCAGCCTGGAGGGCTCCCCATTCCTTCTGTTACCTTTTTTCCGCATGGGAATGGACTTCTTTTGTGCTTCAAGGATCGTGTCCTTAAGGAACAACCACTCTTTGTGCACACCTTTTGCCTTCGATCACTGGTCCCAGAGCACTTCCCCTACTAGTGACCTGAGCTTGCTGAAATTTGCAGTTTTGAAGTCCAAGACTTCAATCCTGCTATCAGATTTGTCTGCCTTACGTCAGATAGTGAACATGACGGTTTCATGATGGTTGCTGTCACCCAGACTTCTCTATATTTAAGTTGGTCTCCAGGTCGTCTCCTTTGGCCAGGACCAAGTCTAGCAGAGTGTCATTTCTGGTTGGACCATGCACCTCCTGAATCAGGAGGAGCTCTTAGACACAGGTCAGGAAGGATCATGACCGATCCAACTTACAAGTGCAGAGTGCTGCCCCTAGGGCGCAAAAATATCCAGCACACCTACTGGCTTGGAAGTGACCCTCTCAGCAGCACAAAAGTGGAAAGGGATCTTGGAGTCATAGTAGACTCCAAGATGAACAAGACTTGTCATTGTGACGAAATCATCAGCAAACCTAACCGCACTTTATCATGCATCAGCAGATGCATGACAAATAGATCCAAGGAGGTGATACTTCCCGCCCCATTGGTCACACCACAGTTGGAGTACTGCATCCAGTTTTGGGCGCCATACTTCAAGAAGGATGTTGATAGACTCGAAAGGGTCCAGAGGAGGGCCACTTGTATGGTTAAGGGCTTACAGGACAAGCCCTATGACGAGAGGCTGAGGGACCTGGAGCTCTTCAGCCTCTGCAAGAGAAGGCTGAGAGGTGATCTTGTGGTCGCTTACAAATTCATTAGGGGAATGCAGCAAGGGATCGGAGATGCTCTGTTCACCAGGGCGCCTCTTGGGGTAACAAGGAACAATGGTCACAAACTGACAGAGAGCAGATTTAAGCTAGATATCAGGAAAAACTTCTTCGCGGTAAGGGTGGCCAAAATTTGGAAAGGGCTTCCAAGGGAAGTGGTGCTCTCCCCTACCTTGGGGGTCTTTAAGAGAAGGCTGGATAGGCATCTGGCTGGGGTCATCCCTGCCTAGGCAGGGGGTCATACTCGATGATCTGTTGAGGTCCCTTCTGACCCTAGCATCTGTAAATCTATGAACTTGGCTGAGCGTTCGTTGCAGGAGATTTTTCGATAATTAAAATTGCCCATGACAACCATGTCACGTGCACATGCAGCCTCAGTCAATTCTTGGTTTGAACTCCAGATGGAGTTCTTCCCCCTAGTCTGTAGTATACACCTACAGTTAGGTTTCTCTTGCTGCGCTCCTCCCCTCCTCCTGCAATTTAACCTAGAGGGTTTCAATCTGTTCATTTCTGGAGCCAATGTCGGCCTCCAAGGAAGTGTACTCCTCTTTCACATAGAGAGCAAAGCCAACACCTTTTTTGGCCACCTGGTCCCTTCTATGCAGGGTGTAGCCCTCTATAGCTACACTAAAATCGTACCACTAAAACTTTATTTTTATACAGCCTAATGTGTATTCACACTTACTGTTGTGTTCTAGCAACAAAACCTTTCCGCCTTCTGTGTGGAATTTACATTGTGTGCCTGAGGCTTGGGGAAGCAACGGCCCAGCTGCACCCCCGCACAGGCAGCCCTGGTGTGGGCTGCCACCTTGGGGGAAGGCCTGGCTCCCTACCCCACAGGGGCCTGGCGGCCCACCGGCAGCTTGCCCCCAAGCCTTGGGACAGGTGGGGAGGCTTTGCCAGGAGCCAGAGTGGAACTGTGGCTGCTTTTCTGCTTTGGAAGCTCCTGCAGCTGCGAGGAGCCCAGGGGCCCCTGGGAAGCTCCTGGCCAGCCCCAGGGGCAGCGCGGGTCACCAACTGAGGCTGCTGAGGTGGGGCATGACCTGGATAGGGACCAATCCTGAGGCGGAGGAAGCCTGGGGAGGCCGCAGGAGCATCCGAAGCAGAAAAGCAGTCGTGGGCCCGATCCAGCTCCTGGCACAGCCTCCCCGCCCATCCCAGGGCCGGGGAATGAGCTGCCGGTGGGCTGCTGGGCTCCTGCATGGCGGGAGGGGCTGGAGCTTCTGCCCAGGGTGGTGGCACCCACTATGGCCACCCATGGTGGGGTGGGCAGCTGGGCTGTTGCCGCCCCAAGCCTCAGGCCTGGGATGTAACTTATGCACCTTCTCCCCCGCTTCTCACACCCTGTTCCATGTCCCCACTGGCTTGTGCCACCCCCAGCGACTCTGGGAGCACCCTGTGCTGCCCCCTGGAACTGACAGGTCCTTCTCCGGTTGCCCCTGGTCTCCTGGCGGTGACAGGAGCTGCTGGAGTGCAAATATGGCCACGAGTTTTGGGGCAGCAAGGGCCCGGCTGGCTCCCCCACAGCCGGCCCCAGGGCATGGCGCCACATGTCTTAGTCTTTTACCTCGGTCCTGGGGAAGCTTTTTGAGAAAATTATCCTGGCGCATGTCCACGAGGGGCCAGCAGGGGAGACTATGCTTAGGGGCAACCAACATGGGTTCATTAGAGGCAGGTCCTGTCAGACCAACCTGGTGGCCTTCTATGACCAGGTCACCAAATCCCTGGATGCAGGTGTTGCAATGGATATAGTCTTTCTGGGCTTTAGGAAGGCCTTCAACATGGTCTCTCACCCCATTCTCATTAAAAAACCAGGAGGCTGTGGTGTCGATGCCTACACAGTCAGATGCGTCACTAGTTGGCTGGAGGGCTGCAACCAGAGAGTGGTGGTGGACGGGCCTTATTCGACCTGGAGGGATGTGGGCAGTGGGGTCCCCCAGGGCTCGGTCCTCAGGCCCGCACTGTTCACCATCTTCATCAGCGACTTGGACAAAGGGGTAAAATGCACCCTGTTCAAATTTGCAGATGACACTAAGATGTGGGGTGAAGTGGGCATGCTAGAAGGAAGGAATAGGCTGCAATTAGATCTGGACAGGTTACAGGGTGGGCGGATGAGAACAGGATGGGTTTCAACACTGACAAGTGCAAGGTAATGCACCTGGGGAGGAAGAACCAG
>NW_005843059.1:70043-85047 GCF_000455745.1 Alligator sinensis
AGAGGAGGGCCACTCGCATGATCAGGGGGCAGCAGGGCAGGCCCTATGAGGAGAGGCTAAGGGACCTGAACCTGTTCAGCCTCCACAAGAGAAGGCTGAGGGGGGACCTAGTGGCTGTTTACAAACTAGTCAGAGGGGACCAGCAGGCATTGGGGGAGTCCCTGTTCCCCCGAGCACTCCCAGGAGTGACTAGAAATAACGGTCACAAGCTGGGGGAGGGTAGATTTAGGCTAGATAGCAAGAGGCGCTACTTCATTGTCAGGGCGGCTAGGATCTGGAACCAACTTCCAAGAGAAGTGGTGCTGGCTCCTACCCTGGGGGTCTTTAAGAAGAAGCTAGATGAACACCTTGCTGGGGTCGTTTGACCCCAGTGCTCTTTCCTGCCCAGGGCAGGGGGTCGGACTTGATGATCTGCTCAGGTTCCTTTCGACCCTACCAACTATGAAATGTTTTTTTCTTCCTCTTATTCCTTTCTAATTCTAGATTCCATGTAGTGATGTCCACAGTAAAAAAAAATACTTCTATCTGAAAGAAAACTCCACAAGAAAATCTATCCCAAGAACTATACTCTTTCATTTGAAGTTGTAAAAAGCCCACATCTGTTCCACTATTCAGAGCAGTTCACTTTAGTTTCAGAGGGAAATACAGGTGCATACTCCCCCTTGTGGTACATTTGGGTCAATAGAGTAGCACAGCTTGTTAACAGAAAATTGTACAATCTTCAAGTTTTGATTGACAAGAAAGGAAAACGAAACGGAAACATGGGAGATGCAAAGAACAAACACAATCTGTGCGGATTTTAAGTAGCACAAGATTTCAAAGAATCATAGGATATGATATGACTTGTGGGTATGCCAGGGAACAGGGTCTGGAACATGTCGTGGGGCAGAAACGGCTGGGCAGTGCTGCAGGAAAGCTGATATATATATAGAAATACCGTCTTGGTAGTTGTCTGGGCACCATCACCACAATAGCTGCCTGCTTTCATTTAGCATATTCGTGCCAGGCTCCTAGAGGGAATTATCCCAACGCCGGGTTGGTTCGTTCATTGCTTTTCAAAGCAGTATCTCAGTGGGTCGCTGACCTCAAAGGCTGGGCACCCTGGGCTCCTTGAAGACTACGGTGGCGTGCTATTCAGTGTTAGCGCTGCTCAGCGTGCAAACGAGTCTCAAGATAAACCTGGACATTTCCAAATGAGAATTCAAAGTGGTCTTTCTGAGAAACAGAATTACTTTAATTAGTCAAAAGATGAGTGAAAACTAAGAGCTGGCATTTTCCGAGGGGAAGCCTTGAGTTTAATGCGTGGTGCCTTGAGCCTAGGAGGTTGCGACCCACTGCACTATCTGGCTTTATACCAAAGGGGTAGGATTTGGACTACTGTGGTTTGTTCATTATCCTTTGCTCTCCGCATGCTCCAGCCTCTCCCCGGCAAGATGCGTATTGTATCTATGGCAAGACAGGCAAAAGCACCCCCCCTTCCCGGGGAGATGTGCCCTCGAGGATGACCGCGGCACTAGCACGGAGCGCGGGCAGAGCACAGCCGAGACCTCCCGGTCACGGTTTGTAAAGGATCTCCCACGGAAGCCAAAATACCCGCCAGCGCGGGGGGCGGAGGCCCACGGAGGGCTGACACCACCCCGGCAGAGCAGGCTGCGCGAGCGACAGGCTCCCGCGCGAGACGCCACGTGACCGCGGCTCTACTGGAGCGCGCCAGCCGCCAGCAACCTAAGACCACGTGACCCCTCCCGCGCCACCGAGCATCTTTCTGGCTAGAGCGGCCCACCCCACCTCTCGGAGGGCCACTTCCGGCGCGCTATATGCTTCCGGTACGGTCGCTCTGCCTCTTCCTGCCTGTGAACATCTTCTGCCCTGGAGGTCGCGCTGGTGGGGAGCGGGCAGGTGGATTCTCGGGGCGGCCGCAGCGCAGTTGCAGCAGCGGGTGGTGTCGGAGGGGCCTGCTCTGCGCGCCGGGGAGGGGGCGGGCGCCTCTTGTTACCGGGGCGGGGGGTGTTGAGGGAGCGTGTGTTGGGGTCTGCCCACCCCGGGGGTCTGGCGGAGTGGCTCTCTTGTGAGGCAGGCGGTGGTTGAGGTGTGTGTGGTGGAGGGTGTGTGGGGGGGTGGCTACCCTGGGGCAAGTGCTGGCAGAGGGGGTTTGCTTGTGAGGCAGGTGGTGGTTATGGGGTGGGAGCTTTTATAGACATAGACAGCTCTGGGGTTGGGTGTTGCTTGTGAGGCCCAGCACATGCATCTAGATGTAAGTACGGGAGCATGTGAAGGGTCTGACCCCCACCCCCCAGTGCTGTTTTACAGCCCCGCCAGGGTCCCTGAGGAGCAGCCATGACACGCTGGGCCCGCCAGCATGCAGCCTGCAGCCGGGGCGTCCTGGAGGCGACGCCCTGGGAGAAGATGGCGGATGGGGCCCCCAAGGGCAGCGCGAAGGCTGGGCCAGGCCATGGCTCCCGCCCACTTTGCCTCCAGAGAGATCCAGGGGGGAAGAAGAAAAATAGGAAGAAGAAAGACTACGTGAACGAGGACGTCAATGGGTTCCTGGAGCACATGAGGCAGAGCGTGCAGGGCCGGCTGGTTTTGGCAGCCCACGACCCTGAGGTGGGGGCAGAAGTAGCAGTGGCCTTGAAGAAAGACCAGCGCCGGGAGGGGAGGCGGTTGAAGAGGCAAGAGAAGAAGAAACATGCCATGGTGAGACCCTGGTCCTGCTTCCTCCCTGTTCTTTCCACATAGTGGCAGTGTCCTTGGAGCAGGGCTTCTCAACACTTTTAGCTTCCAGGTACCGTCAGAAAGAGCCAGCTCTTAGGTCTCATATCTCTGTTACTCTAGGGCAATTCTTCTGTTGCAGAGAACCCAGACCACAACAGGGCAGACTGTTTCTGGCCTTATGGATCAGGGTTTGAAATACAGGGAGGGTTGGGGGGGGGTCTGAACCCCCCCCCATAAGAGGCAAGAGCCCCCAGCCCACCCTGCGCCTGTCTAAGTAACTTAGGTGGTGGTGGCTTCTGGCTGCCACCTCCGCAGATCCCACCCCGCCCTTCCCAAGAATAGGAGTGTAATTCAAACCCTGCTGTGGATTCCTGTTTGAAACCTCTAGGTCTGTTTTGTGCGTTGTGTTGGTGTTGGCACACCTAACAGTGCTAATGTTGCACAGCACCCTTAAGAGGATCTTGCCACAACCTGGTGAAGAACCGCTGCCCTAGACAGTAGCACCACTTCAGCTGTAGTGAGGATTGAGAACCCCTTTCTGTTTAAAGGTCCTCTCTCAAGTACTCTCAAATTAACATGTTCACTTGGACTGTCTTGCAATATGGTGGGTCATGTGTGAGTGTAGGGTAAGTTAGGGGTCATTTGAGCAAAGCGTTCTGGAGATGCAGTCTGTGAAAAACAGCATGTCTTAAGATTGACACTTTGTCAGACTTGCTGAGGCTTGGGGCTTTGAACATGTCCGAGAAGGTCCTGGTTGTTGATGCATATGAAACCGACTTCATGAAACCTGCTATCCTTTTGGAAAAGCAAAATGACAAAATGTCTTCAAAAAGAGTTTAGCTTGGTGCATGCCTAGGTGTCGTGCATAGATAGGGGAGTTGCTACATGGCTGGTATTCACTTGGGAGTGAAAGAGGCCTTCTGTAGTCATTGCACCTTACCTGCACCTAGCAGATGTCAGTCCTACTTTTGACTGACATCTGAATGAGACTTGTATGAATGTATGCATGTTACTAAAATTGTACTTGTTAGAGGGAACGTTTTTTGGAGAAATGTGATCCAAGTGCAGAAGATAATTCAAGCACTTTCTGACTTGTTGCAGAAAAGAAACAAATCCTAATTGCGAGTGGTTGCAGGAAGGGCATGGGGGGACTTAAAGTCAGAGAAATAAGGGAATAATCCCAGAAAATTAGGGCTGGAGGAGACCCCAGGAGGTCATCTAGTGTAGGCCCCTGGTCAAGGCAGGAACATCCTCGTCTAAACCACCCCAGGCAAGTTTTTGCTGAACCTATTTTTAACTTCAGCCATAAAGGTTCTGTATCCTCTCTTGGTAATCTATTTCTGTGTTTAGTTCTTGGGAATAGCCAATTTAATTTCCTTTGTTGCATTTACTGGTAAGGCTATTAGTACTTGTCTTAGCCCATGTGGACACAGAAAATAGTTATCCCTATTTTTGTAACAGCTTTTTTTATACTTGAAGACTGTTAGCATCACTCTCGCACCTTTGCCCCCACCACCCCATGTCCTTTCTTCTCCAGACTTAGCAATCCCAGTTCTTTCAGCCTTTCCTTGTATGTTGTGTTCTCTAGACCAGTAATCGCTTGTTGCTCTTCTCTGGAATATTTCCAATTTGTCCATGTCTGTCTTGAAGTGTGTTACTCGGAACTGGCCCTTACACCAGATGAGACCTTACTGGTGCTGAATAGAATGGAAGAATCACTTCCTGTGACTTGCAGGTGACAATTAATATAGTGGGGGGCAACTTTTTGGCTTGTGCGCCACAAATTAGCCCCGCATCTTTCCCAAGTGCCACTCTGATCCCCTTCTCCTACCCTATCTGCTGCTCATCGTTGAATTCCCAACTCTATGCTCCCTGCTGGATTTGCTGCTTTGCTTTCTGCTCCCTGCTCCCTGCTGTAGCTGCAACTATGCTGCCTGTCTCCTCCCTGATCTGCCACTTGTGCATGTGCCTATGTCACTTCCATTCAGGAAGAGCACACACCAACTGCTGGAACTTCCTTAGCCTGACGAAGGGTTTTTGAACCCGAAAGTTTGCTTAATAACTATTCTCCAACTATTTGGGTTGGTCTAATAAAAGATATCAAATTCACCCAAGGAACCTTGTCTGCCTATGTCCTTAGACCAACACAGCTACAACCTAAACCCTATGTCACTTGTGGCACTCATGCTGCAGATTGGCCACCCCTGTGTTAATATATCCCCAGATCCATTATTCTGTCCACCTCTGTTCACCCCCTCCCCAACCCCCAGTTCATAAAGCCCATCACCTTGTCATACAGAGGATAGATTCCTTGATGATATGCTTGAGAGTCTCTTTGGGTATTGAAGTTAGATGAGTTACTCTAATTCCCTGGATCCTACTCCATTCTCATCTTCCCCCCCCGCCCCGCCCTTTTTTTGAAGATGAAAACTATATTGGCCCATTTCTAGTTACCTGGCAGTCCACGAGTTCTCAAATGTAATAACCAATAGCTCTGCAATTTTCTCAGCTAATTCCTTGTTAGCCAAGCTGGTGCATTTCTAGGCTGTCTTTTCTTCCTGTGCATCTTTTCATAGAATCATAGGGCTGGAAGGGACCCTGAAGGATCATTGGGTCCAGCCTCCTGCATGAGCGGGAAAGACATCTGGGGTCAGGTGACCTCAGCCAGGTAACCGTCCAGTCTTCTCTTGATTACCTCTAGGGTAGATGATTGCCCCACCTCTGGGGGGAGCTTGTTCCATAGTCTGGACACCCTAGTTGTGAAGAAGTTTTTCCTAATGTTCAGCCTGAAACTATCTTCCAGGAGTTTGTGGCCGTTGTTTCTAGTTTTCCCCAAGGGCACCCTGGTGAACAGTTGTTCACCAAGCCCCTGATGTACGCCTATGATATAGCGGTAAGCTGCAATCACGTCCCCTCTCAGCCTTCTTTTCTTTAGGCTGAAGAGTCTGAGATCCCTCAACCTCTCCTCTTATGGCTTGCCATGCAAGTCCCTGATCATATGGGTGACCCTTCTCTGGACCCTCTCGAGCTTTAGCACATCCTTGTTGAAGTGTGGCGCCCAGAACTGGACACAATACTCCAGCTGCGGCCGCACCAATGTTGAGTAAAGCAGGAGAATCGCTTCTTTGGATTTACGGGAAATGCATCGATTGATGTATGCCGGAGTTTTATTTTTCTTATTGTCACTTTAAAATACAGGTACTCCTCACTTAATGTTGTCCTGGTTAACATTGTTTTGTTATTATGTTGCTGATCTATTGGAGAATATACTCATTTAAAGTTGTGTAATATTCAGTTATAATGTTGTTTGGCCGCGGCCTGCTAGTAGGTAACTACTGTGACATACCTGGATTCACTTAACATCGTTTTGCTTAAAGTCACATTTTTCAAGAATGTAACTACAACTTTAAGTGAGTAGCTGTACTACCAATTCTTCCAGACTCCTTTTCCACTTAGACCTGCCTCCCATCAGATGCTGCCCTCCAGTACTCTGAGTTTTGAAAGTCCACTTTTCTGAAACTCAGTGTTTAACAAATGGGTATGGGTGATAGGAGAGGGTAGGGATTCAATGGCAGTGCAGGGATTGGGTGGTGGCAGGATTTGGGGGATGAGGAAGCGGAGTTGTCCCCTCCACATTATGCTCTCCTGTGCTGTATACTAGGATCTAGAAAGATGCTGCCCCACTGGGAAAAGTGGTATGAAAGTCCCATGTTGTAGCCCATATTAGGTGGGACCCAAGAAGCCCTGAAGTACTGAAAACAAAAAAATACAACGTTACAGTATTTGCTGTCCCTGAATGGGGAGTGGGTGGGCCAAAAGATTGCTTGCTGGGGCCAAGCAAAAATAGGGATAGGGCTTGGGAGGTGCTTGTAGGTGGGGAGCAGGGGAACAGAACAGGCCATGGTTTGGTATATGGCTGCAGCTACATAAAAGAAGCGTTCAACTGTCCAGTGAGCTGCTGTCTGCAATGTATGTCAGACAGCAAGGACCACCTGTGACTTTTCTCACTTGTTCTGTGAGCTGCTATACCAAACGTGTCAGTGCATGATAGTTATGCCCACTGCATTGTTTGAATCAGTACAAGACAAGAAGAGAACTTGGAAATTGCATGGACCACATAGGTTCAAGTGACAGAACTGTCAATTGGCTCTTAGGAAACCTGAAGTTTTGTGTCTGGCTCTGCTATTGGCCTGTTGGGTGAACTCAGATGTGTCAGTTCACTTCTGAGTATTGATTTACTCGTCTGTTAAGATTTACTGGGGAATAGAGTGATGTAGGATGTTTTTACAACCTCTCAACAGTGACAAGTTGGCTACGTACCTGCTGCTACCTAAAGGGTCACATGCTCCTATATGACACACACTTTTTTTTCCTGTTTAAAAAAATAGGAATTTACCATCAAAGAGAGCAGCTGCCTTGTGTCTTTCCCATTCTGTTCAGTGAGGCTCGAACCTTTGACAACAAGGCAATGAACTTTTGGTTTTCAGCAGTTTGTGTGTCAGTAAACTTGACATTTGAAAGGTGTCAGAACCCAGTAGTTAAGTGCCTCGGCACAGTGGAATTTTCCACTGCGGTGGAGAACCCCGATGCAGAAAAGTTCCCGCCATCCTTATGCAAATACGCACACCATTATTGGCTGGTTCTAAATTATTCCTACATGGCGACTAGCAATTGGCTCGCTAGCCGTATAAAAGTTAGCAGTTTCCGCCCAAGTTGGAGAACTTCGCGCCCATCTCGGAGTGAACTTGGCGGACTGATCAACCACCAACGACTCCCCGTCATCGACTTTCCCGACGTACCCTGTGTCCTGCATGCTCGTTGAATTGTTGTACCCTGTGTCCTGCATGCTTGTTGAATTGTCCACGGACATCTCACCTCGGTTTATAGAGCTCTCGTTCGGTTTGCAGCTGTAACTGAAGTTAACTCTTCGCCTACGCTGTGTCCATTGACAGTGTAAGTAAAGTAATCTTGGTTTAATAGATACGATTCTGTGCCTAATTCTGCTCCATCGCGGGAAACTACCCACCTGCCGTTTCCCGGCCCACCACTCGACTGCTACAAAAGGCACAGAAAATCCCAGGGCAGGTTTATCTCTCCGTTAAGAAAGCTCACAATCGTCTCTTTCTTCAGTGTGCATGTTGTAGTTTTTTAGAGCCCATGTGAACTAAATTCACGTAACAGTACTTCCATCTCCGGCAGTTGTGAGGCCTCGCCTGGAGTATTATGTCCAGTTTGGGGCCCCATGCTTCAAGGAAGATGTGGACAGATTGGAAAAAATATAGTGGTGAGCAACAAAAATGATAAGGCGCCTGGGAAGCTTGCCTTGTGAGACTAAATAACCCTAGTTCTTCCAGTGTGGAGAATTGATAACAGTCTTCAAATACCTGAAGGGTGATTTGTGAAGAGGATGAAGATAGACTTTCCTCTGTGGCTGTAGGAGACAGGATTAGGAGCAATGAACTCAAGCCTCAGCAGAGGAAATTTAGGTTGGAGATTAGGAGGATCTTTCTGAGTATGAGGTTGGGCAAACATTGGAACAGGCTACCTAGAGAAGCTGTGTAATCTCCATTCCTGAAAATTTTGGAGAGCTGGTTAGATAAGACACTTAGCTGGGATGGTTTAGTTAGGGGTGATCCAGCTTTGACTGGGGGCTGGTCTAGATGACCTTGTGAGGTCCCTTCCAGCCCTCCTTTCTTATGATCCCATGATCTTGTTTTCCTTTTACGGTGGGGAAACTAACATAAATGCAACCTGCCTTTTTTTTCGTGTTACCCCACACTTGCATTACTATATAGTGGTAGGGGTTTCACTTGGATTGAGCCTTTGATATCATCTGAGGAAGTGGAAGGGTTGATGTCTACAGGGGTTGGTGATGCTACTGATACACAATTTTAAATCTAGACCTTGTTTAGAGAAAGTTGTACTAGTACAGCTAAAATTTGTTTGTTTTGAAACTGAATAGTTAGTATAAACTCAAATGACATAATCAAATTGTATATGACTCTTGTCCGTGTGATTCTTTGATCTGTAATTGTGTAAAGGAGTAGTGTACTCAAGTGGTCACAAACAGAGCCAAATTCTTGGTAGATGGAGGAATTGGTGTATCTGCTCACTGGAAGCAAGGTGTGCCGTAAGGAAGTGGAATTCCCACCTGCTATAGATGAGACCAGTGGTTCTCAACTCGAGGCACCCCTCGCTGCACTCGAGGTGCGCTCTATAGCTTTTGTAAATTGAGTGGCACTCAGTTTAAAAAATGTATATACTACAGTGTTTTTCCTGTACTCAGTTTCAAATAATTTATATACTACAGTGTTTTTAGCTCCTTGAAGGGGGCTGGGGATCAGGGTGAGAGATTGGCCAGGCAGGGACAAGGCTGAGCCTACGCTTATCTGCTAACCTCCTCACATTGGCCTTATTTTCTCACAGCTTGCAGCACTCTTCAAAGGATCTGATGGTGTCCCAGGGTGCCACAGTGCCACACTGACTGAGAATTATTGGACTAGACACTATCTGAAATTCAGTGTTACTTACTTTTTAGAGACTTGGCTTGTCTTGATGACTCTAAATAACTGATCATTGTAAATAAATGATGTATAAGCCAATCCAGGTTCATTCTATGCTTTGCCCTAAAGCGTGGCTGCTCCTGTGGTTTTCCTGGCAAGAATGCTTTCCCACATCTTGCTCCCCATTGAAGGATGCTCTAAGCCACAGGTGGACAACTCATGGCACATGTGCCACAAGTGGCATGGACAGCTGCTGTGTGTGGCACAAGAGCCTTGGGTACTCAATAAAGGGAGGTGCCAGAATGGAAGCAGGGAGTGGAGTGCAGCTGCAGGAGGCATCAGGTATCACTACCAAGAGCCAGGGATCCTCGCTTGCCATATAAAACTGCAGCAATTTTGGGGCCAGGGAAGGATTGACTTGGCACTCCCAGGTGCCACTCTCTAGGCGTCAGTTATCATGGAGGTTTCTCAGAGGTGGATGCCTGGTGCCAAGCAGTTCGAGTGAGATCACCAGCTAATTCCTAATTAGATATCTAGTAGCAGCTATTTGTACAAACTGGTGCTGAATTTGGCCCAGAAGGTAAGGGGATAGATTCAGCCCATTGCCGATATCAGGGCATCCCAGACTTTTGCTAATAAGCACACTGTAGGATTAAGGTAGAATGCAGGTAACATATCACTACTGTCTTAATGATGTGTGTTGTGGTAGTGGTTCCAGGGACAAACTTCTGTAGACATGTCTTAAAACTTGCAGAACTGCATTGCAGCTTGTGCCAGGCTCCTTCTCTGCCTGCACCTGCCAAATGTACCAGTTTTCTTTTCCGAGGGAGGGTGCATTCATTCTGTAATGCTCAGGTGCTGATGCCCATGATGAAGTTCTTGTGTCATCGTAGATGCAGCAGTAGTGACTATAGTATTCAGCTTGATCAATTGTCACAGGCCTGTATTCACGATGGTTTTGTGATTCACTGCGCTAATGAGATTATTTTTATATTCCAGGCATTTTCCTCTTGGGAAGAAGTATAAGTATCTTTTTATAGCCACAGAATCCTTATTAGTCAGTGATTTTGTACTGTCTCTTTCAGTACCAGTTATTGAGTTTTAGTTACTGAGATCCCTAATTCTAATTTCTCCCTGAGCACAGCTTTCTTGATCCAGACTCTTAAACCTTGTTGCTGTCCTGTTACCTTTATGCCACAGTAGATAAGTAGATAAGTTTAAAGTAATTTTAATATAAAAAGGAATTTAGCAAAAATAAAATTAGACACAAATAACAATTGGGTGGTACTAACAATAAAGGGGTTCTTCAGTTTTTGGCTGTAAACAAGTTTGTCTGTAGACATGTGCATTTCTATGGTCAGTCTACTAATTCATGTTTTATTTTCAAAGGTATGTTTCCACTGTAGAAAGCCTGGCCATGGCATTGCAGATTGCCCAGCAGCACTTGAAAATCAGGATATGGGTACTGGAATCTGTTATCGGTGTGGATCTACAGAGCATGAAATCAGCAAGTGTAAAGCAAAAATAGACCCAGCTGTTGGTATGCTTTAATATCTGTTTCTTTCTTAAAGGGAATGCTGTGTAAGGGGTTTCCATTCATTGAAGTATAATATTTTCTTTTTTTAGTCAGAAAAAGTAACAGTTGTTGTGAAGACGCACATTACTTGTTTTAAACTGGTTCTGGATTACTGCAATATTGATTTCTTCTGTGTAAATCTCATTCATTGCATAAGCTAGTGTTTTATCTGTATGTTTACTGTGATGGCTGTAGCATGTATCATGAGAAAACAAATCAAATTTTGCAGGGGAATTTCCATTTGCAAAATGTTTTATTTGTGGTGAGATGGGACATCTGTCAAGATCGTGTCCAGATAACCCTAAAGGACTGTATGCTGAAGGTGAGTATAACTATTTAAATTGAATATTTGTCTTAGTTTCTTGTAGTTAAATTTAAATTAACAAAGAAATGGCTATCAGGTAGTGAGTATAAATATTTGTATTGTGTATGTCTGTGTATAAAGCCTGTGGCAACTTTAGTGTGTCCCATGTTTAGCTTTCCTAACTAGGGATTGCTTCCTCATTTGCAAGGATCTTGACATCAGCAAGGTAAGTAGCAGAGTATAGAAATTGAATTTTGTATCTTCTAATCCTCAGTTTTGAGAGAGCTTTTAGAAGGCTTGAGAATGACAGGAGAGTTTCATAGCCGTTATCTGTCTCCCATCACTTTTAATGCTTCTGACTTGGATAACTCCTACTCCTTCATTTCTTTGAACTTAACTAGAATATAATTCAATTAAAAAATAAACAGTGGGGCTAAATGGTACTATGCACTTGTGATTTGTCCCCTTAATCGAGGGGTATCAAACTCAATCACATCCTAGTCTGCATGCCAGATAGAGAGGGTCTGTGGGCCCTACTTCCCCTTTCCCCTCCCTTAGCATACCTGAGCCAGTAGCTGCTTTGTGCAGCATGGGTCCCAGACTGGCTGGAGGAGGCATCATAGGTGGTATGTGTTCCAGAGTAGCCAGATATGGCAACACACATGGTGCAGAGCCCACCCCAGTGGGATTGTGCCACATACAGTGCCCACTCTGGGATACATACCACAGTGCAGATCCCAGACTAGTCAGAGTAGCTCTCAGATTAGGTATGTTGGGAAAGGGGAAGGGTTCTGTGGGTGGGATCAGGCCTGTGTACTGGCCTTGCCTCATGGGCATGTGCTGTGCCCCGTGTGTGTCTAAGACCTGGGGGGCAGCACCAGGGACCAGATGGCAGGGCTCTGCGGATCCAGCCTGTGGGCCATGTGTTTGACACCCCCCCCCCCCCCACAAGGTAACATATAAGTAGCAAGTTGGAACTGGGATGTTATTCTCTAAGGCAAATGAAGCAGTTTCCAGCTATGCATATAAGCAGAGTTACACTGTAGTGGCTGTTTTACCTAGACAATTGTAGGCTCACTGCTTGGTGGACACAGATTACTTAAGCATTTAGTAAGTGTTACCCAAATAAGTCCATGTAGTGCAACATTATGCTTCAGTCCTTTTTTTTATATAGTGATATGCTGACCTTGCAGAAGATGAAAAAGGAATGAAAGTAAAAAAGAACCCTCTTTTTTTTATCTTGTGGTGTTATAAATTGTATAACATACAAGCATGAAGTGATTTGAACTGGAAGCAATGCCTAAGCATTTTGTTGAATTGCAACATATTCTTAGTGAAGCCTTTATCCTAAGAAAGGAACATCTTCCACTTAAATTTCAGCTCAGTTTTAAGCTTATAAAGGGATTAGAGCAATCTACTCTACCTTTTTCCTTTCTACAGATAACTATTAGTTTTCTAGTATTTCCCATGAGTTTATCTTCTTACTCTATGAAAGACTTTCAGCAAACATCATGGTGGGGGGAAGCATTCACATTAAAATAGACAAGTATGATTATAAAGCCTTAAATTGGCAGAATCACATGACTTCACTTTTTTGTTTAAAACTGGCTGGATTTCTGATAGCCTTTCTCAAAAGGCCAAATATTGCAATTTAATGCCCACATGCAGCTTCCATTAATCCAAAAGTAGTTGTGAATGCTGGGATCTTCGAGCAGAGCTTGATCTGGAGGAAACTATTTATAGAGTTTCAAATAAGTGTGAAGACTTCCACGAAAATGTTACACAAATGATAGTTTCAGAGTAATAAGTCTTTATCTGTAGTTAAGATCTCAATGCTTTACAAAGGCATTGTCCCTGTTTCACAGTTGGGGAGTGGAGATGTAGAGGAAATCACTTGTCCATATGCATACAGTAGATCTCATACTGCAACAAATTATTTCATCTTACCTGGAAGTCTAGGAGGCCTCTGATTTTTGTTTTAAAGGAAATGTTTTAATTTGTACTGTATCTTTAACTTAATATAAAACCAAAACATTAAATGTATGCCTTTCCTGTTGTGCAGGTAAGTCAGTATGTGTAAAGCTTAGATCAGAGATATATTTTTTTTCCAGTTGTTAAACAATAGTTTTGGATGTTTCTGTTTTAATAGGAGGCTGCTGCAGGCTTTGTGGATCAGTGGAACACTTTAAAAAAGACTGTCCAGAAAACCAGAACTCAGGTGAGACTTAAGGAAAATGTAATTTATCTGCAGCAAAACCATCGTATTTTTCTCTGCCTGACTTGAAATAATGAAATCTATAAACAAGGCTTGAAAAATCCTCTCACTAGTAGCAAGTACAAAACTGGTATAATTATGAAGGATAAGTTATATTTGTGCAAAATTTAAAGGTAGGCTCTAACCCTTAAGTTAGAAGATGATGTGAACCAGTCTGGCTAGAGACAGCTCTAGTTCCTGTGCTGCTGCTCTCTGCTTGCTCAAGTGGTGGCAGAGTGACACTGACAGAACGGTTGTTAGGCTGATCCCCAGGGGTAGCAATGAAATTTAGAATAATCACATCAATTTAAATGCGAGATGCTACCTCAGAAGGATCTGAGTGGCAGGCAGGTACTGATGCTAATAGAAGAGAGAGAGAAATCCAAAATTAAAAGACTAGAAATCCTCCTTACCTCCTGCATTTAAGAGAAATGTAGAGGGAATAGATATTAATTGGTGAATGAGAAGAAACATTCTTACAACAGCCAAAGGACTCAAACATTCATTATTAATCAAGATTGATATGAAAGGTCCAGGTTGGAGAAACATCTTTCTTGCTTAGATGTTGCCTTTGGATTGTGTAAAGGAACACTTTAATCAACCTCTCGCTAATTAGTGCTGTGTGTTTTTTCAGGTATCTGGGGAAGCTCTAGATTAAAAACACATGTACATTATTTACCGATAATGCTGAAGAATTAAGCATTGTGGGGGTTTTTTCTGTTTGGTTTCACCCCTTTTCCTCTTAATTTATCTGCTGAGTTTACTTAGGCTCTCATTATATCTATCATTTTTTTTTTCTTATAAAATCATCCCTTTTGGGGAGACAGTTTAATTGACAAGTAGGATATTTCTGACTTCTAATAACTGAGGCTACTCCTTCGTTTTGAGAAATATCTTCCTGTAATCTCCATGCTGGGGTTTTACCTATAAGAGGGAACTGAGGAATAACTGATTGTGTGCGCCACAATAATGATTTAGTCATTTTGATTTGTGTTCAGCTGTTTTTCCTGCTTTCCTGTAGGTTGTTTTAGTACCTTTGGATTTGTAACCTGTTATGACGTTGGTGTGATACTCTGTTTATTGCTCCGTGTTTATTCATCACTCATTACTGTATGATATAAAATATCTGAGTTCTTGGTGTTCCAACTGTAGAAGATGTATTTATTTATTTTTAATCTAGCAGGATTGGCTGGTTCTTTATTGGTTTGATTGACTTATGTTTGATATGGGATTATGGTGATCTGTGTAATAATTTGCTCTTTAGCATTCCTGGTCACTATGGATTATTAGAAAAAAATGTGCAAAAGCTTCTCAGCCTGTAATGCAAAAACTGTTGCTTTATCTTTGAGGAAATCTGAAATCCCATGTGGTTGATGCTCAGATTCAATACCTTTGATTCAACAAACTCGCAGCTTTAGTTGACTTCTCAACAATCTGTTTTAAAATGTCTGAAAACTAAAACGTTCTTGATGCTGATTGGCAGAGGCCCTGGCAGGGGAGGAGGGACAAGGGGGCAGCCACCATCTTGTCTGCTGCTCTTCATACCTCTCTGCCAGCCAGCACCCTCCCCTCCTGGCAGCAAGGACCACTGGCTCCCCCTGGGGCACCAGCTTTTGCTGCTGCTGCTGTTGATTTAGCAGACAATTCCAGAT
>NW_005843059.1:85078-104064 GCF_000455745.1 Alligator sinensis
CCCCCCCCCCCCCCCCCCCCAAAAAAAAAAATCCATGAAACTGCAAATTAAGTAGGTCCCTACTCCACTTCTTCACAAAGAGGATTATTTTCCAGGGATGAGACTACACTAAGGCTTTCATTAAATGTTTTATAGACTGGCCAGAATTCTATTTTAACCCACTGTGGAAATGGGAGAATCTTGGTGAATCCCTGCTAAGAAAATAATTGTTAAGCTGTGCACTTTGTGCAGTCTCTGTTCCCAGGAACTGACAATGATTACTGGACCCTTTGAGCCTTGGGAGGGAGCTGAGTTTTCAAAACAGAGGTTAAATAACTCACTTGAGGTGACGAGGGGTCAGAACTTGTATGAGAACTCAAGACCTTCTTTATCAGTTTTATGCCTAAACCTGTAAGCACCATCTCTGACTGTGAGATAACTCTGTTTTCAAGAACAAACATACATCATCTGTTTTTGTTTTACAGATCAGGTAACAGTTGGCCGATGGTCCCGAGGGATGAGTGCAGACCACGAAGACATTCTAGAAAGCCCTAAACCACAAAAGACAAAAGTAAAAGTGCCTAAAGTTGTTAACTTCTGATACCTACTCTGATGGAATAAACCTCTTCTGAGTGGGGACTGCTTACCATTACTGCTCCTTGTTGGCTCCACTAAGTTGGCCAAATTGCAATTGCTAAAATGACTCGTGTGTAACTGTTTTTTTTTTTGTCACAGCTTCCTACAGTCCTGTCTGCTCTCTTAATATAGATGTCCCCAATCTCTTGCTGGCCCATGGGCAACAATACTGGGTCAGTCATGCTGCAGGCATCCTACTTTTCTCTCCCTGTCAAACCTAGTTTTTAAATCTTCAATTTCCTGTGAGACTGACTCCTAAACAAAACAAACTTGGGGAGAAACAGCAATGCAGCAAACAATATATTTAAAAAGATGGTATGTGGTGGCCGTGGTTTGGGGGTCTAACTGAACCTCTTTTTTCCTTTGTGGTCTCTGAGGTCATCCCCCCAACTTCACTTCTCTGAGTAGGAAGCTGGGCTGCTGTGTGCTGTCAGCCTTTTGCACCCTACAGCTTCACCTGTCATAGCTGTCTACAATAATCCAAGTTTGACCAAAGATCCAAGTGGATTTCAGTGGCCAGCACAGCCTTTGTAAAGTACTGGTCATGAACACACTGATTTGGAGGCAGCCAAAGGGCTTCACAGTTCTGTTTTATCAAGAGTTTATCTCTCTGCAAGAGGACCCTGGTTGTTCTAAGCTGTCTTAGACACTCTAGTGGGGTCCTGGTTTGTCTTGGCTTTCAAATCTGTCTGGCCTCTTAAAAGTAGTGAGATCATCTTTTTAAAAGTGCTAGTGCATTTGTCTGCAAGCTTGGGGCCCCTTACTTTGGCAAGCAGGGGGCC
The DNA here is from genome assembly GCF_000455745.1 of Alligator sinensis. Taxonomy (NCBI): domain Eukaryota; kingdom Metazoa; phylum Chordata; order Crocodylia; family Alligatoridae; genus Alligator; species Alligator sinensis. The sequence continues at coordinate 86,476 of NW_005843059.1, forward strand.
AGGAAGTCAAAGTGAGTGGTTCCTTCCCTGTCTTTGAAAGCATTCCCTTCTTCCTGGGGCATATTTTCCTGATTGCTCCATCCATAGAGTATGGTAATATATGATCAGGGACATATAACACCTTGCAGTGGATTTGAAGCTGGTTGTGTTGTGATTAAATTCAGCATTGCTGAGAGCCTTATCGTGTAGCCAGTAGCAATAGCAGGACATCTGTAGTTAACCGGACCAGAATGAGAGAATGCTCTGAACTTTTCACAACTTGTTCATACACCAGCACTGTTCCTGGATAATGTTGCTCAGGGAAATTTGCTCCCTCTTCTGGTGTTGATCTTTTGATTTGATGGCTTTCAATTGTTAATAACACTGGGATGCTGAAGACCATGTCTCCATTATGCCCCTTTGCGGTCCTGATTTTGGAGGAATTTTGTTTAATTACAGGCATATAATCCCATGTGGAGCAAATCTTGTTTTCTAAAACATCCACACAGTGTCTGTTATCTCTGCAAATCCCTTCGAGTATTAAGAAACTTAGTGCTCCAGCTTTGTTTGCTGTCACCAAGGTCATTTGGATAACTGTATGTTTACCACATGGCCTCCTTGAAGCCATGTCATGTTTGTTAATGCTTTACATGGTAGCAGGAACAAAACCACAGAAATGTATCTACGTGGCTGGGACATAGGGCTTTTCAGCGCTCTACTATTATAGTGGGTACTACTAAGGCAGGGACAGGCAATTATTTTGGGCGTTGGGCCGCTTACTGAGTTTTGGCAAGCCATTGAGGGCCGCATGACAGGCAGCCAGGGGCAGATATTAATTTTCTAAATTTTTTTAGGGGCCCCATGGGCCAGATAGAATGGTCTGGAGGGCCGCAGGCGGCTCACAGGTCACATTTTGCCCACCCCTGTATTAAGGCCTAGGTTTGGTGCATTCAGTACCAAACTCGAATTGCTAATGCCTTGGTTACTGTTGCCTAATACCCCAGATCCTTGAAGCCTGGATTCAGAACTGCAGTGATGGGGCACTGTGTACCAAATTCTAAAGCAACTGACAGTTCATGTTTGAAGGACAATTAAATAGTGGTTAAGGTATTCATTTAACTGTCTATTTTAAATTAACTTGCCCATTTTATGAAAGTATCATGACTGTTGGATAATCTTCATGCTTTCTGAAAGGCATCATGGCTTAGTACATTAAGTATAGGCTTGGGGAGACCTGGGGTCAAGTTCTGGCGCTGTTGCTGACTTAGCATGTTTGCAGTTTTTTATAGTAAACAAGAAAACAGAAATAATTGTTTAAATAGTTTATTTATACATTGTTAAAATCAACTCTGCTTTTTAAAATATTAAAAGAAGTTGAATTTTCTATTTTGATAGTTGTTTCTGCTTTGTTTAATAAATTCCCTGGGTCTGGTCTTATTTTTTCCCCCACAAATAACTTACCTTTCAACATATCTTTAAATTGCTTGTCTGTGCCTTCCAGATCCATATTTGTCCTGATGAGTAGCCCATCAACCTTCTCTGAATACATGTATTCAGTTTGTGAAAACTCAAGAGCATACAATCATAGGAAAAAAGAATGCAGAGATTACCTGTAGACTTGATCAGAGGGATTCTGGTGGATGTACTCCATGTTTTCCATTGGTTGACTCTACTTTTCTCTATAGCACTCTGCACTGGGGAGCTGGAACTTGGCAAGGGGGGGCAAGTGGTGCTGTTCAGCTCCTGCAGTAGAAATACTTAATGGAAACCTCTATGCTAGACCTACCTCTCCATTGCCATAGGTACCATAGATGGGGGTTATTGTAATGGGAACAGGACTGCCTCAGCTATGCCACCTCATAGCTCAGCATTTCTCCCAGAAACATTTCTGTACCAGTGACAGCTGTGGGGTGATGGGCAGCATAGAGCTGATATTGCACCAAGGCTGTTAGGCAAGTTCAGCAGTGTGCAAAAGGGGCTACCATGAACTTTGCCAAAACAAAGCTGATGCAAAGTGGGTGCAGCACAGAACCCATTTTCTTTTGAGGCTGGTAACTGAGCATTGCCACAGCCCCTAATAACAGCAGTTTCTAGTGGCATGACTGAGGCAAACTTCATGCAAACACCACAAGGGGTAATGCTAACATTCAGCTATTGAAGTTCAACCTCCCCAAAATACCTATATTCATAGAGAGTAGCAGAGACACCAATCTGGTTTGGTTAGCTTGTAGCCCTGCTATGTTCTCTGGTTTCTACTGCTGTTTTCATACAGAACCAGTATGTGTGGCAGTCAGTAATGTTATCAAAAGCTTGCAGTTAATTGCACAAGGCATGTACCTGTATGCACCGCACAACCTGACTTATGCAGTAGCTTTAGCAAGGCTGGACTGTGACTGAGCCTGTAGTATCCCTGGTGGGGCATTCAAACCCCCTTCCATCCTGTCCTGGGCTTTAATATCCCAGAAGTGTCTTCTCTAGGATGCAGTGCCCCAGCATGCAGTTGTTTTCATAGAAATAACACAGGCTCCAGGTACAGACCATGACATGTCTGCTTATAGTGTAAACTGGCTTTGCCTTATAAGGAGTAAGTGGAACAGATAAAATACACAGTTGTATGCTACTGAGAGCTAATCCACTTCAGGGTAAAGTTCTCTCTCATGGAAACTGCTGTGTCCTACACCAGTACTTATACTAGTTGTGTATCTGCTTCCTCAGTCCCTTTCACCCTGGGGCAACTATTTGTATACAATGCAAACTAGCTTCCTTGCCACCAATGGGCCAGATGTTGTAATAGCACCTATGTCACAGAGCTGGATAAGGAGAACTGGTCATGGGTCTGCCTCTTACTTCAGCATATGTTTACTAATAAAACACAAGGTAAATCATTCCATATTAATCATGCCACATGGATGTACCCTCTCTTTCCAGGCAATAATAGACCAGTCTTTTCCAACTTCAGTAATTCTATTTCTCACAGAAAACGTATTCCTTGTTTCAAGACATAACTAACACTCACCTTTTACATTAGGTAGGATTATGGTAGGGGAATCCAAACCCACCCCTTACGCTCAGGTTTTGGGTCCAGGCCCTTCCTAACTATGAGGCTAGCCTCAAGGTCATATTTATAGCTCAACATATAACAACACCTGAACCCTCCTCCTACCTTACTTCTGGGGCTCTACAGGCAGCGTCTTTCTTCTGGTGATGCTTGTGCTCGCTGGCTCTCCCTAAGACTCCATGGTGTCAACTCTCCAGTGGTTCTGGTCCTTGCCACAGCCACTGCATCATCTTCACATCCCTAGGTCCACCACCCTAGGCATCAATGCCACCACAACTTCCAGTGGCTGTTCCTGGCTCCCACATTCCCTGCCACCCTACCCTGGGAGCTCCAATATCCTCCAAACATGCAAGCTCTAGACTCTTCAGCACATTCTCAAGTGCTCTACCCTCACCTGCAATGTGGATGAAGCTGGAAATGCATCTTAAAGGGGCCCTGCCCCAGGTCTCTCCTGAGCCATTAGGACCTGGCATTACCATCCCTATTACAATACATGTACTCCCATTAATATTTAAGCCTAGATACTGAGCGTGACAACATACTGCTGAAAGGAGTTGCTGCTCAATATGCCACCCGTTATAAAACAAGAGGACTCATGGTAAATAAGTAGCATCACTTCAGTGATTTTTATTCAGTAAATAATTTGTAAAACGTACATTTGTAAAAAACACAGTTGTTCAAATGATTACATAGAGGTATACACAAATATGTGACATACATACTGGGCGCATCTACACAGGATGTTGACTGTGCAGTAGGATAGTTAGCTGCATAGTAAACGTCTCGCAACTACACATGCCTCCCTATTAGGTTGAAGTAAACTAATTTACTCTGCAGCAGCATAGTACTTGTATTTACTACTTGTATATTTGTATATTACTATTTACAAGTACTATGCTGCTGCAGAGTAAAAACCTTGTAGCAGCGCATGTGCAGATGCTGTTTCGGCTGGATGAGGCCTGAAGGCACTTTAGTGTGCCATGCTCGCTTTATTTTGTGTCCTAACTGTCCCCATGGGTTGCACATGGGGGAACTGAGCACCTGACATGGGTCTGGAGTCCATCCTAAGGTGCCAGCTGCCTAGGGTGGCCTTCCATTTCCCTTGTTTGGCTAAGTGGCAGTTTTTGAGCTGTGTGAATGGCATTTTTAAAACTGCACACGGTGATGACAACATCTATGTGTACCTGGAAACAAGGCCTGGAAACAAAATAGAGGAGGAAGATGCATTTATATTTTACCCAAACAGCTAAGTGATTAGAGCATCTGTCCCACAAGCCAGCAATCTGGACACAAGGTCCTTTTTTGCCCAGAAAGGGGCTGAACTTGAATCCTTGTCTTTGCTTTTAATGGTCATTGGAAAAAGTAGACCCATGACAGTGCGGTATGAAAGTTTCCACCTCACTGGGAACCTTCGTCCATCTCATTAGACCCCAAAATCCTCCCTCTCCACTGGGAAAGCAGCCATCTCACTAAGCCATCTCACTGGTCTCTGACTTACTGTCTTCTTCCTCATCCTCAATATTTTCTACATCCCTCCCTCCAGAAGCTTAAGTGTTGAGAGGGGGATGGTGAGCTGCAAAAACGGGTCTTACTGCTGTTCATGGCATGGCATGGCAGGAACCAGTACTACCCCAGGTGCCGTGTGACTGCCTTGGTCATGGAGCTGCATTGCAGTGCCTCGGTCTCCCTCTCTTGGCTGCCTGGGTGGAGCCAGCGACAAAATGAGTACCAGAGAAGGGCCTAGCTAATGCCTATCCTGTAGTTCAATTCCTAAAAAGTCAGAGAGGTGCAGATCCAAACTCCGCCTGGGCGGGGGCCAGGGAGAGAGAAGGGGTCTAGAACGTAGGTCTTCAGCTTCCTGACTATGTCCCCTGAACAAATACGTAGGAGAGGCCTCTTCCTCCTCCTCAGTCCAACACCTGTTAGTTGTGGCTCTCAGGGTGCCCTGACTTTTTTGGGCCATGGATATCAGTACATGTCCACAAGGGGTGTGTGCAAATAGCCATGTACAGACCCAGCAGCACCTTCAAATATAGTGTCAGCCTTTAAAGACCACAGAGACATAGGGAAGAAGTGGGGTGGAATCTAGGTGGTTTGTGGGGAAGCAGAGAGGTGCTTCTGACAACATATTCTCCAAACTGAATGCTTTTTCCACGCTATACTAGTGGCTTTTAAAGCCTGGGTTCCACTTGGCTGATAACTTCTACCTTACTTTGAGAAGACTGTCTGGACTGACAGCAAAAACCTGGTGCTAGCATCACTCCCCAAAAGGGTGAAGTCTCTGCCAGGAGTGCAAAGGCTGATGGAAGTAAAACAGCTACAGTAATAAATGAGGAGGCTGGAGACAAAACGCCTACTTCCATGGTACTGTAGGGGTTGTCCTTGTGAAACCTAAGTCTAGGACCTCATACATGAAGGGGGCATTCCCAGAGACCACATAAAATAAGGAGGCACGGGGTATCCTATTACTATATGACCATGGCCTTGATCCAGTTGCAACTGAAATCAGTAAGACTATTGCCATTGACTTCAAAGGGAGCTGGACCAAGAATGAACCAATCCATCATATCAGGAGTATCAGTCCTTAGGTGGCACTGATGTGAGACCTAGCTTTTTACCATTTAAATTCATCCAAAGACTAGTCACTATATGCCTTGATCACCTGCAATTATAATAATTTTTTAAACAAAACAGATCAGTGCAAAAAAAGAGGCCTTTAAAACCAGCATTCTTTTTGAGCTATAATTTAACTTGGCTTGAATTCTTGGTGTACTATTTTTCCACACTTCTTCAATGCTCTAACAATAATAATAGTACCAAGCTCTGACACTTTGCATCATTAGCCTTCAAAGTGCATTAGAAGGAGGCCAGCATCTTACAATTACTTTGGTCCAGAACACATTTTTGGAACTGAGTTTGAAACCCTTCCAAAAAGATATTTGTAGCAGAAATCATGACAGCCCTCTGACTGGAGCTGCACAGTAATTTATGAAACTCTATTAAGAACAATAGATAAAGTAAATACACACTATTAATGAGCTAGCGAGGAAAGTGCAACTGTAATTCTTAGTGGAGAAGACAAGCTTAAATACACTCTTCTTTGCCTCTGCAGTATCATATTTTTTACTTCTGGGACCAGATTCTCCACTCCCCTGCATCTTGTGCAGGTATTTATGTGTGTGCAAAGTGGCTATGTAGTCAAAAGAGCAGCAGATTATACTCACTTTTTCACACACGTCAATACCAAACCAATATGTGAGGTAGTGGACAGCCAGGCCAGAGAATATGATGCTTCCTGTTACATGAAAAATGTATGCATTTACTGTCATAAGAACTGATTCAGTTCCATTAGGTCTAATATGAATTTGTAAGTGTGAAATTCTCTCCTATTTTATAACATCCTATGCGGTTGAGTCCTGCCCTTCTGGGTTCTACACCTGTGGAAGGCATCCCCAGAGCCAAAATGTACTCCCTTTAAATGTATAAAGCTGAATTTACAGTTTAATCAGACCAATCCAATAGGAGTTACAAGAACTCAGTTACCCTCAGCATCAGGCCCTCAATTAGCTGTGTAGCTCAAAGTAAATATTTCATTCTGACAGAGATGCAGATATTGAGACTGATCGTGCGTGCATGCAGGATTGTAGAAACGTCTGCTGATATTATTTAGAGCTCTCATGTGATTTTACTTAAAACAAAGTACTGTTAATCTTGCTGCTTTCCGACTCCAAGAACCTGATGCACTCAGAAGCAGTGTCCTCAATGGATTTTGATGAGCCAGTGAGATTTGCAGCAAAGTAAGGCAGAACACCAGATGTCACTTGGTTAAAGTAAGACACCTGTTTAAACAAATACACATGAAAAACTAAAAACTTGCAGGATGTGACAGTCATCTTCCCAAAGCCCCTCATCAACATCAGCCACCCCCCCCCAGATATTTCAAGGATGAAAATAAATGCACTCTGAAGCTGAAGGTAATATTAACTGGAAAAACATCCTCCTTAAAAAACCGCACTCAAGTTATCTTAATGTCCTCACTTCAGTCAGTGCCTAAATAATACAGCTTTACAGCACAGTACAGAATTTGAGTGATCATCTCTAAATAGTTAAATACATTTTTTTAGCAACACAAATGTTCTCTGAAGAAGAATCCATGGTCCAGAGAAGGCACCTGAACATTTCTGTGTTTGTTCCTATGCTATAACCTTTTCTTTGAAGAGAACACAAATGTATGAAACTGATTTGGAGAATAAAAAATATCTCACTATCCACAGTAAGTCAGATTTTAAAGCATTTGGAAATCAAACTGCCCCTTTTGTTGCGTTACTGGCCTGTTTCAGACTGTTAATTTGAATGTGATAATGCATGTTGAGAGAGAGAAAATACTACCGTGGTTTGTAAAGTTACTCACGCACCATACAGGAGTTGTCACCATCACTATATATCTGGAATCCTGCACATCGGATTTCACTTCTGCAATGGCTGGGAGAAGGTGGCATCGTTTTTAAGGTCACAGACCTCACAGCTATTACATAAGGGTCACTGGAAGGGAAAATAAGCATCTCTTCAGCAGGGAGTGCGTGTGTGTGTGTGAGACTAGAACTGGAAAACTCAAAAGTGCTTTTTCTAAGGCATATGAATGACTGTAACAAGCATACCATTTTATGTAAAAGATACATTAAACAAGTTAAAATTTCAGCTCTCAAATCAGCTCATATAAGATATCTGCTGGAAGGGCCTCATAAAGTTGACGTCAACTGATTTTTAATCAGATCTCAAAGGGCTCAAATGTTTTTCCATTTTCTTGTGAGAAAAACCATAACATTTCTCCTTGACATAACAGCCGCTCTAGAAGAGCAGTGATGGCTGCAATTGCTCAGATGAGGTTCTTCATTTCTAGTTAATACAGCTCAGTCTTCATTCCTTCCAATGTGAATAAAACACCACAAAAGAATGAGTTGTGCTGATTCAGCCATTCCCCCGTGGCCATTTCCGAATGCCGGGCCTCATGTTTTCCAGCAGGTCGGTGTTCTAGCCCAGGAGCCTCAGCTTTACTAGGAAGTCCCTGAGTGACTATAGGGTTCAGAACCTGGAGAAAGTTCCTGCACGGCACAAAGCATCCAGTTCTAACATCAAAAAACCCTTCTGCTATCTATGCACATCTTGAATTAAAATAGCTGAATCTGTATATTTCTTCAGTTGAGCCATAAGCTAGCCTATGTAAGAGATGTGAGCCTACATGGCATTTGGATGGGCAGTCTTATAAGAGGTGGAGCTTACTTCTATTTTCTATAACCAGAAGGCATACTCAAAAGTATTGCAGTGGGTCACTATACTGTTCATTAAATGCTATGGCAAACAACACTGGCAGAAGCTCAAAAGACTGCAAGCCCAGTACAAAAGATTCCAGGCTCCAGTAGAACCCAAGGGCCACCCTCTTTGGTAAAGATACGGCCTGCATTCTGAGATACAGCCATTCAGTGATCCACCTGGTTATCATCACTTTATAAACATTACTGGGGATAACAGAGCCAGGGGAAGGTGGTAATGAAGACAGTAGGTGCATCTACATGTGTGATTACTGGGGAATAGACTAATTAGCTCTGCAATGAAGCACCACAGTCTACATGTGAGCTGGTATTAGAGTGCAGTAGACTAATTAGGTCCACCATAAGATACTACTCTCTCTGACAGGATTCTCATCCTATGGCAGGATACTTTACTATGCTGAAACACATGTGTAGACACTGACCAGGGGTGTACATTGTGACTAGTCAGTCCAGGCAACTGGAGGCCTGCTCTGCCCTGGCTCAAATTGCTGCTGTCCCGGGTGCATATGGAGACAGTGCACCTGGGAGCAGTTAACTCTGGTGTAACTGCTCCAGAGTTTATTGTGTCACATTAATTCCATGTGTAGATGCACCCAGTGAGGAGAGAAGTCACTTACATTTTATTGAAATATTTCTTTTCTTTTCTGTATAGTCTTTGGCTACAGGGTAGATATACTCAGGGCCTGAGAACAGACTTTATCAGGGTCTCTATCCACTGTGAGGATAGAGATGACCTTTAGTCCAAATGGAAGTACCTCAAAATGAGGAATGGTAGTGAATAAAGCAGACTAGAACTTCTCCTGTGACCTAAAAAGCATAACCACATGAGTGGTCTCCATTGTGCAAATGCTAGCAGTTACTGACCAGTAATAGAGGGAAATAAGAGATGCCTATAAAAAAGTGGTAACCAGAAGGTAAATTAAAGGTAAACACATCACATCAGGATATCCAATGAAAGTTAAAACAGTAAATATAAAACAAGCCAAAGGGTCTTTTGACACAAGTTGTGGTAAAACTTACTGCTAACACACATTACTGAATCCAGGAAAATAACAGGTTTCAAGAAAGGAACAGATATTTATACTGTGAAAAGGAACATCCAAAGTTAAGTGAAACATAAGATGTGACCCCTCATGCTCAGGGGCACAAGCTAATCTCTCCCTTCCTGGTGTTAGAAAGAAACTTCTTCAACAAGCACGTTATTTCACATTATGCACCTTCTTTTGGCCCAGCTGCTAGCAGCCATTGTCAAAGACAGAATACCGAACTGATATATAGTCGCCTGGTTTTATCTCGCGTGGCAGTTTTTAAGTAATTAACCTGTTCCTATATTATGATGCAGAGGAATTCTGGAACCTACATTCAGCCTAAAGTCATTAAAGAAACCAGTAGCCCATCCAGATTCTCAAAGGATACAATAACATGTTTATTACTATCATTTATCTTGGACCTGTCTTCTCGATACACATGATAATCAAAACTGATAGCTCTGAAGCATTAGCAGCAGTTAAGCTTCAAATCGTGTACTCACCCAGGCTTACAGGGCTGTCTTCGTGACACAAGGACTAGAAAATCTTTGGGTTTATTGCCATCCACTGATGGACAGGTTATGTAATATATTTTTTCATCTTCATTCACAACTTCTATGACCTCACAAGTTCTGCAAGTATATTTGACATCGGGTAGTTAGGACAGTTCAGTGCCTGAAGGATGCAGTAGGCTGTGTTATAAAACACTGCCTCAAAAGGCACATTACCATTGTAAAGCTGAGTGTACAGCCTTTGTTCAGATTACTAGAACAGTGTTAAAACAAGACTGGAAACATGTTTGTAGTTCTTTCAGGTTGGGCTTGAATTACAAAGTGCAAGAGCTCAGAGAAGAGGTCAAGTGGAACAGAGAGTGGAAGAGCCTGCTTCTCTGTAATTCCTCATCTGAAAGTACCTCTGTCACCTGTCCTCTCCCTTCCCCCTCAATTTGCCTAAAAATGTTGGTGAAGCTCCAAGGCAGGATGGTTGTGTGGGAAATTACTAAAAACAGCTCTCTTACATATTGCTAGCTCCTCTTTGGAACAGCATCAAACTGAATTTCAGTGATACTACCTGGGTGTTTCCATGTTGTCCCAGTACCTGGCATACACAGAAAAAGCAAAGCCCCAGGGGGGTGTTCCCCTCAGATATCTGTTTTCCTGATTAATGGAGATCTTAAAACAGTAGCTGACAAGTAGCTCTTGAGACTAGAAAATGTTTTCCTGAAACTTATGGGCCAAGATCAAACTGGATTTCTAAAGAACAGCTCCTCAGCATGTAATAAACAGAAGAGCCCCTAAGGTCTTAGAGGCCTCTAGACACCCAGAACTTGAATCTATTTCGGTCTTTTTCAATGCAGAAAGAGCATGTGACAGAGTGTCTTGGAACATTCTCTTTGATGTTTTGCATAAATTTGGATTAGATGATCTCCTTCAATAAAATCAAAATGTTATATTCTCATTCAAAAGCAGCTGTGCTAGTTTTAGCTTGGTTTTAATCAAAGTTGCCTAATTCTTGTCTCAGAAGAGCCACCTGGTAGGAGATACCTTTTTTTGCTCTCTTTTCTTAGATCTTCTAGCCAGCTACCTTCGAATTTTGCCTTCAAGCATTCATTATAAAACAAAACTATCAAACCTGCTTTTACACAGACAATAGTTTTTTTCATCCCAACTCCTAATGCTTGAGCACTAAGCATTATAGAATCAATAAACTATTATGGCCAATCAACAAGGCTACATACTAGTTATAAGAAACCTGAAACTTTGGGCATATTGCTGCATTTCTTCAGATACTTCTTTTTTTTGGGAGAAAAACTGAGCCAAGTATTTAGGCATGCAAATCTTCAACAGTTCTGTTCATTGTATAATCAGAATATTTATTTTCTGAAAACTACTTTTCCAGCCACAATGAATCACTAGAAGACACTCTCCTTTTTGCTAAGGTGTATTCACCTACTGAAAATGATACTGCATCAACCTATTTTATATCATCTCCCACTACTTCCTATACTGCATTATGGAAGGGACCTTTAAGAAAATAAACAATGTGCAGTGCTCATTTGGATTAGAGGTGGCTCAAAGATTGCTCTTAAGCACATAAAACTTCTTTTACATTTAGGAAGATATGAGTTTCCTGAGCTCCAAATTGACAGTGGGTGCATCTACACAAGATGCTTTACTATGCAGTAGAGCAAATTACTGCATAGTAAGCATCTACATCTTCATGTGCAGACCCTTACTGTGCAATAATCTGCTCTACTCAGCAGTTGATTGTGCTACATGTAAATGCAAGTTGCAAATTAACTGCAGAGTAATTACTGCACAGTATGGCATGTGTAGACAGCTGATCAGGAGCAAGTTTGCAACAGGGGATGGGAGATTGCTTCCTGCCCCTGGGAGCTGCTTGCTGCTGGGGTGGGATTCACCACTGGAGCCCAGGCAGGGACAACACTCCCCTGCCTCAGCAGCAAGGAGCTCCCAGCCCCCGCACTGTGATCACAGAGCGGGGGCAGGGAGCTGTCTGCACAGGGAGAGTTCTCCACCCAGCCTGAAGCTGGCTGGGAACTGCCCCTGACTGGGACAGTTCCCAGCCAGCCCTGGGCTGTGCAGGGAGGTCTTCATGTGCAGCCTAGAGGTGGCTGGGGACTGTCCTGTTTTGGAATTCCCCACCGGCAGATCGGGGCAGGGAGCTGGGACCCGCCCCTCCCCTTCAGCTCTCTCTAAGCCCCTTGCCCCTATCAGGGAGGCAAGGCTGGGAGCTCCCTGCTGCCAGGTCAGAGGGACATTGTCCCTGCCTGGGCTCCACCACTGGAGCCCACCCAGGCAGCAGGCAGCTCCTGGGGGCAGGAAGCAATCTTCCAGCCCACTCTCCTGGCCCTGATCTCTGCCAGCCCCTGGGCTAGCACCTGGGTGGAGCCTAGAGCTCCTGCAGGCTGCTGCAGACTTCTAGTGCAGGGCCAGTGGGGGTGGGAACAGACTGTTGCCAGAAGCAGCAAATCTGCTCCCAAATGGGCACACATGTAGATGCTTGCCCAAGGTGGGTTTACTCCAGAGTAAATTACTCTGGAGTAAACCCATCCAGTAGCATTTACACATGTAGATGCGCTCAATGTTGACATTCAGCTGTGTTACACTGTGAATTGGCAAGACGGCACAAACGTGCTTATTTAGAGCAGACTATGAGGGAGCAAACTGTTCTGCCTCATTTCTTACACGGCAAATGTACAATATTACCTATCCAGCACCCTTTGATATTCACCAGGTTTAGCATATAGAGTCTTCCTTGAATTGTTACAGAACAGCCTGTGATTCAGGTCGCTTTACTGTCAATCCCAATTATAAACCAGGGTTAGAGGAAATTAATTTTACTATCGGGGGAGGAGGGAAAACAATCAGGCTCTGATTAATGGATCTTTAAAGTCATATTATTTCAGTTACTTCTCTTTAATTAGCTATCTGTAAACTTAGGTCTCTGCATCACAAATGATGGCATCAGAAAAGGTCAATGATGAGCAGAGTCAAATAATGCTAGAAAAAATGTAATTGCTCTTACAAGTAATGTTTGTCCCACCGCAGGCGGAGTCTGAAGTCAGACAGAAGGAAGAAAGCTAGATCTGATGGTATCTCCACTTGCATTTCTATTTTGATTGACAAGATGTCACTCTCCTCATGAGTGAATATTTTTATCTGAAACAAATGAACAACATATTAAAAATACAGAATGGTGAATATAAATGGGCAAATTCAGCAGCTTTTACTTGTCAAGAGAACATGCAAGGCTGTATGTCTGATGGGCAGAAAGCTGCAGATAGGTATTAGTTTATAAATCAATTTTATATTAAAAATACTGTATATTCATAAGAAAAAGAAAGAGAGATTACCTGGCAGTCTAACATGGTAATAAGGTTTTAATTGCAAGAGCTGGAACAGTTGTGACAACCTGAATCATAACTGCCAATAAAACCTCTCTCCTACACCATTCCTGTATGCTATTACCACTGGATATAGTACAGAAAAGCTGTTTCACAAAAGTTTTACATCTTTTAAATTGGTTTGCATTCTTCCAAACCATGATGCCAGGTCACCTGTACAGGGCCCAGAGCATATACAAAAGAGGGCCCAGTTCCAGTGTCACTCCCAGACAACAGTAGACCCTTTATGGCACAGAAGAAAAGTATTTGTGAAAAGCATTGTCATCCTGCATAACAAAGGATTCACAACACACATCTGTATGTTTACTTTCCCCCCCTCAAACATACCGGACTGGTGGCAGAGCTGATCTACTACCTAGTGGGCATGTCTATATGTGCATTTATCCTGGCTTAAATTTACTGCACAGTATGTGGGAATAGGCTGGCATCTACATGTGCAGGGGTTAAGGTGCATTAACGCTGCATGTGGACTGACTTGGGACTAAAGTTAATCCCAAATCAGTCCACACACACAGTGTTACCATGCAGTAAGACATCTACCTGTGTGTTACTGCACAGTAACTAATTGGGTGTAAATTTGATACCTGTATGATGCAGGTATCAAACTTACACTCAAGTCGGCATAAGGCACCATATTTACTGCGCAGTATAGCAGTGCACATGTAGATGCATGCGCATACTGTGCAGTAATATCAGGTACTGCACAGTAAATACACATGTGCAGACATGTCCAGTGTATCCACTGGTGGTGGTTACTGGAATGACCTTCAGAGAAGGTCAGCTGTGAAATAAGCAGGGCTAACTCTGACAAAAAAGCAGTCATGGACCAACCAGCAGTAGCACCACCAGGATGTGATTAGGACAGCAGGTGGAAACACTTTTCCTCTTGAAAAGCCACATATATCCTTTGACAGTGCTGAGACATGGTGAGTACAGGTTGCCACTATAATAAGCCTGCCCACGCAGAGTCATGGGTCTACACTTCCTTAATGATGGGGTAGACAGAAGATGCTAGAATCTCAATGGCTGTGAAGGCTACAGTGGAATGAGATCTCCAATCATGAATGCTGCGTGCTCCCGGAGGCTGGGGGGCATGGCAAGCTCCCACAGGTGGTGGCGGCGCTGTCAGTGGCAGGAGTGTGGTGGCAGCGAGCAGTGAGCTTCGCAGGCGGCCACAGCACTGTCAGCAAGGGTGGGGGGCAAGCGCTGACCAGCGGTTGGTGACCACCCACAGATACCACTGGCGATTGGGGACCACCTGCAGATGCCAGCGGCGGTGTCAGTGATGAGGGGAGGAAGGGTGGCAAGCAGCGACTGCCCACAGGTGCCACCGGCAGTGCTTTTTGCAGGGAGTTCACGTACACCCATGTGCACCCCCTACATGTCACTAATGTCTCCAATTGTCCTGGCCTCCTTGCCATTGGATCAAGATCCCATTCTGTCAAGAACCTTGTGGAAGCTGATGTGCAGCAGCTTCTCCATGATAAAAGAAATTATGTACAGGCGTCTTCCATGGAAACATCTTTGCCAGCACACCTTCAAGTTCTTTGGTGACCAGCTAGAGATGAATGGGAGCAAGAGTGTGAGGTCTGGAACCTCCTAATCATGAACTGGCATGAACACAGCAGTTACAAGAAGGTCATCTGACGCTTGGATAAGGGAATCAGGAGTGCGATTCAGCAACTGTAACTGCAACTGCAACTGAGCAGCCCTCTTCAGGATCTGCTCTGCTCATGCCACATGAGGAGGAGGCTAGAAAAGGTGCCCTAAACATAGTCTGACTACCTTTTTCTTGACTGGATAACTGCATCCAGTGGGACCACCTTAACTGTGATCAAAATCAATGAAGACGCACATTCACTTTTGGTTTCTGGAACATTAGGATCCTCTTGGACAATACTAACAGTGAATGCCCACAGCACTGCACCACGATTGTGGCTTAAGAACTCAGGTGACACAACATTGGTGTCACTGCACTGAGCAGGAGATGGGCAGCTCAAAGAACAAGGAGGCAGCTATACTCTTTTCTGGAAGGGTCAGCAGGGAAGAGAATGCCAGCTTTACAAAGTTGGTTTTGCCATCAAAAATGAATTAATAAACCAGTTCAATTAGTTCCTTATCAGAATTAATGAGTGCCTCATGACTCTCTGTCTTAAATTGTCAGGGAGCCAATATGCCACTGTCATCAGCGCATATGCTCTGACTCTTGATGCTGCTGATGAAACCAAGGAGGAATTCCATGCCAACCTTGACCAAGTCCTTTCTGGCATTCCCGAAGGAGACAAACTAACTCTTCTCAATGATTTCAACACCAGAGTCAGAAGGAACTTGGACCTCTGGAACAGAACCAGTCACAAGGAAGGAGTGGGAAAGGTCAACTTCCCACTCTTGACCAAAAACACAGAACGTGGACTCACCAACACCCTGTTCCCCCAGAAAATAGGCACAAGACATCATGGCAACACCCATGATCCAAACATTCATACTTGATGGACTACATCATTGTTCATGCCTGAGACTGAAATATGTCTGCATCACCTAAGCTATACTAGGAGCTGACAACTGCTGGTCCAATCATTGACTCATCTACTTGGTTATGTCATTCAAACTGGCTCCTAAATGATGGCTACAGCAGAAGCAATGCTGACAGAAAATCAGCGTTGAAGAACTCAAGGACCCAATCAAGCAAGACCTCTTCCACCAGTGCCTCAACGGAAAACTGGCAAATTCAAATCTACAACAATGCGGGTACTTGGGAAGGCCTCAGGGGTTACTCGGCAGTGGGCACTGCTGCCATTTCTGCCACTGGCACTTCTGCTGCTGAGACTTCTGCCGCTGGCGTGTTGCTGGCACACTTGCTCCCCTCACCCCCCAGCTTGTCAACCGGCTGCAGGGAAACCCCCCCCACTCACTGATCAGCCACCGGGGGGCCCCCTCCTCTCCCCACTTGTCGACTGGTCACCGGGGACTCCTTCCTTCTCAACTGGCTGCTGGGGGGTACACTGACTGAAAAAGGTTGAAAACCCCTGCTGTAGAGGATCCTTCTGAAGTATGTATGCTCATTGAAATTTGTCACCATTCTTTGCCTGCTCCATAATAGTATGCAAGTGGTGTTTCTCAATAATGGATCTATCATAGATCCCTTTGAAGTTCAGACAGGAGTTAAGCAAGGCTGCATCATTGCTCCATCACTCTTTTCAATATTCCTTACCACTATTCCAGTCAGAGTGGAGCTAAACTACCAAATGGATGGTAAACTGTTAATCTCAGCTGACTCCAAGTCAAAACCAAGCCACCACAATCTCAATCATCAAGCTCCTGTACGCTGATGATGCTGTAGTCTGTGTTCACTTGGAAGCAGACCTACCTTCAGGCAATCACTGACATCTTTACCGAGGCATATAAGAAAATGGGACTTAAGCTTAACATTCAGAAGACTAAGGTCCTCCATCAACAAGATCTTAATGAGCAGTCCCCAGATTCATAATTCAGATTCATGGTGAGACTCTAGAGAACCTTGAGTATTTCCTGTACTTCAGAAGCCATCTCTTGTAGAAGGCTGACATCGATGAAGAAATTCAATATCACCTCAAATGTGCAAGTGCAACCTTCAAACACCTGAGGAAATGGGTGCATGAAGACTGCAACATCAGATCCAAAACCAAGCTCATGGTTTATCAAGCAATCATGATCCCCATCCTACTGTACAGAGCTGAGATGTGGACAACATATAGGAGACATCTCAAGCCGCTGAAGAAGTACCATCAATGCTGCCTGTGGAAGATCCTTCAAATCTAGTGAGAAGACAAATGCACCAATGTTAGTATCCTCTTGCAAGCAAACACCGCGAACACGCAGGCAATGATGTTACGTCTCAGCTCTGTGTTCTTGGGCAACCCTGGCACAGGATGCAGTCTGTCTGACTCACAAAGGACTCACCCCCCCCTCCCTCCCCTCCTCTACCTAAATGAAACTGATTAAGATGTAGTGAGAGACGCACCTAAGACCCTCACCAGATAAGGGTGATAAGAGTGAAACAACTGCCCTAGGTCTCATTTACATCCGAGATGGAACCAGATGACCATTCATTTACATGAGAGATGGAAAACAGAAAGCCTGAAGCAGAGACTGCAGTGAATTCTGGGACCAGAGAAGCAGGAGAGCGCTGCATGATGGGGAATCTGTGCTTCCAATGTTAATCAACCCATGTTCACACACACCCAGCTCAGCATTTATCAGACCAGCTCTAATCTGGATTTGCTAAGG
>NW_005843059.1:104091-110150 GCF_000455745.1 Alligator sinensis
ACAAAAGGTTATGAGCACCCCAATAATTGCTTTAAGTCTGTTAAAAGACTATAGTAAGATCTGGAAAAGTCATGCTAAGCTGAGGCTTGTGCACAACAAGTAAAAATCCAAAATCCTGATGCTGCAAGCTATCTATTGTTCCTGAAGAAACCATGAGATATCCCATCAGTATATCTGCCACCCATAGGAATTTCAAGCTGGCTCCCAAGTATTTGGGTTACTCCCTAATCTTAAGTGTTTCCTGATTATCAATCAGTTTCCTGAGATGGTCCAAACCAGATAACCCCTTGTCAATAGAAAAGACAATGATTTACACTACTGAGGGTGCTTCGAAGCAGCTGAACTGAGGGTATAAAAATCTGTAAGTGTGTGTGCTGCTAGAGGGAGAAGAGGAAGAGGAAAAGGAAGGAAAAGAAGTATAAGCAGGAGGAAAGAAGGAGAAGAAGAAAACCCCTGTGCTGACACCATCCCCTGTCGTTCTTGGGACGTTCCCTGTCGTTCTTGAGACAGATCGTCTCTCTCTTCAAGGATTGTGCTACGGACTGTGCCTGTCAGCTTTGCAGCCTGAGTACCGTGGACTAGGTGAGATCCCAGCGTTCTCTGTCTTCTTTCTAGGCATAAACTTCTGAACCTGAACTGTATCAGTTAAGCTTGAGCTAAGTTTCCCCAAATACTTAGTGAAACCAGGGTAGTATTGTCATTGTTGGTGTTTGTTTTTCTTTTGCATGTCTATTACTACTAGTACTATTATATATTTCATATGCTTAGCAATAAATAACTTTTATAGTCAAACTGGTAGTAGTTGTGTATATTTTTCCTTCTCTGCTTCTCTTTCTTCCCGTGCTCTGCAGCAACGCTTCTTTTACCTATGCTAAAGATCCCTGTGAAGCCCAAATTATTGTGGGGTCTGCTCATCAAGAGGCCAAAGATTGGGACGTGCTGAGTTTGAAACACATAAGGGGATCAGCTTGTACAGGCTGATTGACCCAGTTTGACTCAGACGTGCCCTTATGAACTGAATGCTGGCCCATGAGGGTGTCAGCTGGACACCCAGCCGGATTCAGAGGGATTCTGTTTACCTGTGTGCTTGTGTCTGACTGCATTTTATTGTTGCTCTTATGAACTGATTCTTGGCATATGAGGGTGTCAGCCTGTCCATGCTGATCAGCCCGGCCAGGTCAGGCGTGTCACGTTAATTTGTGTGTGTTTGTGTGTATGACTGATTTGGTGACTGGACGAACCCAGCCCATTGAGATTGAGTCCTGCAAGATAGCTCCACTGGGGGTGAGGGCTTGTAGAAGGGAGAAATACAGCTCCGTATAGTAACACAAGCAGCACATTGACAGAATCACCAAGACCCTAGAAACTATCCCTAATAAATGAGCACACCCCAAAGTAATGGGCAAATTTGGTAACAATGCTCATCCAACATCAACTTTACTGGGCCGACCACGTCATCCAAATGTCTGACTCCAGGTTCCTGAAGCAAGTTTTATTTTCCTAGCTCAGTCAAGGCGTACGCTCAGGAGGGCAGAGAAAGCACTTCTAGGATGTCTTGAAGGCCAGTTTGAAAAAATGCAACATCAACATCAACTCATGGGAGACTATTGCCCATGACTTCCCTGAATGGAGGAAGAATCCACTCGAGTCTGCTCAGTACTTTGAAACCTTATGATGGCAACAGGAGATGGAAAAGTAGGAACAGCAGAAACAATGTGTCACGGACTGTATCAAGAACCCAGAGCCATCCACCCTTTGTGAAAACTTATGCCCAAACTGCAACAGAGTCTGTTGGTCCTAGACAGGCCTTGTCAGACATCTTCAGACACACAGATAAAACAATCATGAAAGACAATCATCCTTGACTGCAAGGGATTGCCAATGATGACATACTGGAAATATATGAAATATATGATTAGATGAAAGTATCTTAATTAATGATTTAAACAAGGGGACTGAGTGCATGCTGAGCACATCTGTGGATAACACCAAGTTGGGTGGTATTGCAGTTATTGCGGAAGATAGGGCTAGGATACAGAATGACCTGGATAGGCTGGAGAAATTTAAACCGCAGTCATTCAGATGCGATTCAAAAAAGGACAAATGCAAGTCCTGAACTTGGGATGGAATAATTGCATATACAAATATAAAGTGAAGAATGACTTGCTAGGCTGCAGTACTGTGTAGAAGGACCTGGGGGTTACAGTAGACCACAAGCTGAATGTGAGTCAACAGCATACTCTTGTTGCAGAAAAAGCCAGCAACATATTAACAAAAGTGACATTTACAAACCAAGAGAAGTGATTCTTCTGCTCTGTTCAGCACTGTTGAGGCCTCACTTGGAGTACTTTGTCCAGTTTTGTGCCACTCTTCAAGAAGGAAGTGAATAGTCTGGAAAAATCCAGTACAGAGCAACCAAAATGATTACGGGCCTGGGAGGCTAGATTTATGAGGAAAAGCTGAAAGAACTAGAGTTATTTAGTCCAGAGAAAAGAAGACTGAGGGGGATTTGATAACTCTCTTCAAATACCTGAAGGGCAATTACAGAGTGGATAAAGGTGGATTTTTCTCTCTGGCCATAGGGGACAGGAGTAGGAGCAATGGCTTCAAGTTTTAGTAAGGGAAATTTAGGATGGAGATTAGTAGGAACTTTCTGAACATGAGGTTGCTTAAGCATTGGCACAGGCTAACTTGATAAATTGTGGAATCTCCATCTTTGGAAGTTTTCAAGAGCAGGTTAGACAGATGCTTGGCTAGAATGGTTTAGTCAGGGATGATCCTAACTTGAGCAGGGGGCTGAACAAGATGACCTCATGAGGTCCCTTCCAGCCCTATTTACTATGATCCTACATGTGTGCCATTTCCTATATGGGGAAATGGCAAAAGCAAAGTCTTGACCTCTACAGTGATTTTTATCAATTTGATGAAAGTGTTTGAGACAATGAGCTGAATTATAATTTGATGGTTTATAAAACAACTCAATTCTTGAACCTCTTTACACTGATTTGAGACAACTCCATGACAGTAGGGTAAAGGTTAGTAGTTTTTTATCTGACCCCTTCTCTGTGACAGTCCTGAACAAGGCAACCCATGACCTGAATGGGACATAGGGATGTGCTTCGGAACTGCTGGAAGGCTGTTTCATCTCTCCAAATTATTCACTGGGGCAAAAACTGTCCAAATGACTAAACTTATATGCTTATGGCTGTAACAATAGCTAGCTCTAGGTCATTTTGCTGCGTCTGCAACCATCCTCTGGAGGAGTGTATGGTGCCCCTTTGACAAAATGGAATTCTGGTTGTTTGTGAGTTCAGTCAGCAGCATCAGCAGCACAATCGCTCACATCCACCAGCAGTGAGTATGGTGTCAGCACGGCATCAAGCTCTCCACCAAATTTACAGTCTACAGAGCTGTCATGCTTGTCATGCTACATGACAGTATGATTGGGATGCGAGCCTCACACATTGTTCAGAAGTCATACTTTGTCAACTGGAAAAGTTCTACCAGAAATATCTTCAGACCCCACTCCAAGTGAGGGGGTATGACAGTAACATCAATGACAGAAGTCCTGCAGAATGTTGACTGCACAACCAATGAGATATAATAATTAAGGCTTAGCTACAATGGGCTGGACATTTGGCTTGGATAAACAACATAACTCCTATACAGTGAACTGTAATGTGGGAAGACAAAATGGTTAACCAAGAAAGTGCATCAAGGACACCTTAAACATGCACTCATTCAAGTGTAATCCACTGGCTAACTTTTTGGAGGTTTTAGTTGTAGGCAGCAATGAAGCATCAAGGTATAAACATTTCTGACAGCAACAGCATGTCCTTGGGCAGGAAAAGGATGCATCATCATCACCATTTGATTACTATGTGACATGCATAAGCTGGCATAGTCCTTCTGTGCGTGTACCTGTTCTGGACTCCGCCACCTCTTCTGCAGCACTGTCAACCTTGACAACCAAGGAGTTACAACCCAGATCTGTATTGTTATACATCTGTATATGTACCCCCATGCGTATGTGTGCGCGCACATATCAATTTTATATGTCTATATATTCACTTTCTTGATGAGAAGAATTACATTGAGCCCCAATATAAAGTTTGAGCAAGCTGGCAACATAAGCCTTCCACCTACAGCCTGGAATGTGAATGGATCAATATTCTCTAAGTCATGAGCTAGTGTTCTGGTGAAGGTCTGTGATAGACAAGCAAACCACATGATTTAGAAGAATGAGCAGCTACTTAAACAAATATAGATTGTAAAAAGAACAACTACATTATTATACAGGATTGCAGTCTTGGGGCATTTGTACTAGTGGTCTCAAGCTACCACTAGTAAAACATCCTTGGAGAATTTAAAAATTGTAGTTGTAACTTGCTTTTCCTTACTTTTGACTGCTGAGTGCAGCAACCTTACCTGTCTTTTAAAATCTTTTTTCTGCACAGAATTCTATCTTGGGTCTTGTCACTCTTCTTGCTATGGTATCTGATCACCTCCCAGCAAAGCACTGAGCAATGTGACTAACATCTGACATGAACTGTTTGTTCTCTCTCTCATTCTCTTACCAGGGGATATTTGTATGTGTAGTGGAGGGCTTTGTCAGGTTTTGTGTTTTGATTGCGTGTGTTTATATTAGAGAAGGCATGAATAAGCAGTGTTTGACCTAAGCCATTGAGTGCCCTATGATATGGAACAATACCTTCACTTTGACCTAATATATGATGGCAAAGACTGTCCAACTTTTGAGGGGATGCAAGACTTCCAGCCACACACTATGTGGGTCACATGTTGCTACATAGGTCACACACTACATGGCCTGCATGCTGTACAGCACCATGGGTGCCTCCCCTACTGCACCATGCTAGTGCCCAGGGGTGACGTGTAGGGGGTGCACTGGGTGCACATGCACCCCCTGAGTGTGGCAGTGCACCCCCTGAAAAAAGGTGCTGCCAACAGTGCCAGTAGCATTTGCAGGAGTTCCCTCCCAGCTTACCGCCGCCGGGCTCCCGCTGATGCCAGTGCAGCCGTGCCCTGCCAGCTGCCGGGGGCATGCGCTGTTCATGCGGGTGCCCCTGAACCCTGTAAACCATACCACGTACCACCCATACCACACTGAGGGTCCCCCCCAATGCACTGTGTCAATGCCCCTGCACCCTGAATGCAGTGCCATATGCCTTCTCCCTTGCTGTACCATGCCACTGTCACATGAGGTTCCCAGATCCCTCCCAAGCACCTATCTGTGGACTCCCTTGGCCCTGTGGACCATCCCACCCAACCACCAGTCAGTCTCACCTCCATCCTAGGCAAAGTCTTTGAAAAAACTATCAAGGCTCACATTTGCGAGAGCCCGGCAGGAAAAATTATGCTGAGGGGAAACCAGCACGGGTTCGTAGCAGGTAGATCATGCCTGACTAATCTAGTCTCTTTCTATGACCAGGTTACAAAACACCTGGACGCAGGAGTAGGGGTTGATGTCGTTTACTTAGACTTCAGGAAGGCCTTCGATACGGTATCCCACCCCATACTGGTGAACAAGTTAAGAGGCTGTGACTTGGATGGCTACACAGTCTGGTGGGTGGCGAATTGGCTAGAGGGTCGTACCCAGAGAGTCATAGTGGATGGGTCGGTATCGACCTGGAAGGGTGTGGGCAGTGGGGTCCCACAGGGCTCAGTCCTTGGACTAATACTCTTCAATGTCTTCATCAGCGACTTGGACGAGGGAGTGAAGTGTACTCTGTCCAAGTTTGCAGATGACACAAAACTGTGGGGAGAAGTGGACACACCGGAAGGCAGGGAACAACTACAAGCAGACCTGGACAGGTTGGACATATGGGCGGAAAACAACAGAATGCAATTCAACAAGGAGAAATGCAAAGTGTTGCACCTAGGGAGGAAAAATGTCCAGCATACCTACTGCCTAGGAAATGACCTGCTTGGAGGCATGGAAGCGGAAAGGGATCTTGGAGTCCTAGTGGACTCCAAGATGAACATGAGTCGGCAGTGTGACGAAGCCATCAGAAAAGCTAATGGCACTTTATCGTGCATCA
>NW_005843059.1:110543-119194 GCF_000455745.1 Alligator sinensis
TCTTTCCTGCCTATGCAGGGGGTCGGACTCGATGATCTATTGAGGTCCCTTCCGACCCTAACATCTATGAATCTATGAAAACCATGGGCACAGGCAGGCAGTGGAAGTAGGAGGGAGAGGGAGCCTGAAGACTTCACAGCTGGAGAGATGGTGGAACAGCACCTTCACTGGGAGCCTGGAAGCCACAGGTTAACCCCTTGGAGGCCATGTGCAACCTGGGGATCGCCAGCTGGGAAGTCAGACTAGAGAACAGAGGGCAGCCATGATGCTTTTGTGGTACCCTTTGCTGCTGAAGAGACACTTGGGGTAGCCTGTGTAACAACCTAGTCAAGTTAGAGTTTCTTATCGATTACTAGCTTTATGACCTGCTATAATGAATTACTGTTATCCAGAAAGGAGGTGAAAAAGGCCTTACTGGGACCAGGTCATCATCTGCCAAAATATGAGCTCAATTAGAAATGGTAGAAAGTATTATTTAGAGATGTTACTGAGAGTAATTTTTTTTGAGTGGGGAATCCAGGTGCTTTGGACTGAACCAACCACTTGTAGGCATGTGCCTTCAACCAAGGAGAATGCACTCTGACTGTAAACTCTTCAATGTAAAACAAAAAACTTCTCTCTCTTTCATATTCACTCCATTCTTCTTTATCTTTGAGCTAATCTCAGCTAGGCAATGAGCTACTGTGGTGGTGACTGTACAGTAAAGGATCAGAAGAATTATGTGCTGTCTGAATACTGCTGGTACATGAGTTCATGTTGCATTACCAGCCACTTCCTGCCTGGCTGTAGGTGTCAATTAACATTAAAAAGTGATTTTTGTGAGACACAAGTAAAAGGTCCAATGATGAAGATGCAGTTTCTTCTCACTATTCGGTGGGTACATTCTTTTTAGGATTAAAGCCTTTTTAGTGCATTACCCTGGATGTTTGCTACATCTCTCAGGTGAGATAATAATATCTTACGCTCAGCAGTGTGGAATGCCATGTAGAGGTCAAAGAAGATTAGAATGGATGTCTGACTTCTACCTACTGAGAGTGATAGATAATTTTAGTATCTACTGACTCTGACAATGTCCATTTAAAAATTAATGCAATACAATGACTGTGTCTCCATAATTTACCATTGGACACTACTCCAAAAATATCCTAAACTGCTAATTCAGCAAAATCAGAGCAATCTACAGAGATAGCTAGATTTTCCTGAAGATTTTATGGAAGATAGGCCAGAATTTTTTTTTCTTTTTTTTCTTCAGCGGAGCCTGCCTGCATGGGCTGCCTCCAGGCTGCCTGCATGGGCTGCCTCCACTGCCCCTGAGCTACATGGGGCTCGGTGCTTCCCCCTGTGGCTGTTGCACTTTGTTAGGTACAAAACTAGAACACCTTGGAGGTGTTTTATTTTGCTACATCCCAAAGTCATTTAACAGGCAATATGCTGCTGACTGTGTAAACAGCAGCGTCATTAAAGCGCAATACACCACTGACAATGTAAATAGCAATACCATTAAAGTAGTGCAAAGGGCATTTAAGCCACTTTAAAAGCCAATTTTGTGTTGTTCAGAAAGGCCCTGAGCGTCCAGAGTCTGGAACAAACTCCCTCCAGAGGTGGTACAGTAACCTACCCTGAAGATCTTCAAACGATGAGTGGACGCACACCTTGCTGTGGTCATCTGACCCCAGCAGGTCTTTCTTGCAGGGGGGCTGGACCTGATGATCTTGTGAGGTCCCTTTCAGCCCCTAACTTCTATGAATCTATGACTCTGACAGGTTTCCTAAAAGCTCAACCACTTAGCTTCTTGGTAGCCAGATGTTTAAACTGCTCCACAGTACGGACCATGAGACTTCTAGAGCAGTGGTTCTCAACAGCAGCAGCCCAAGGTGCCTTGAGGTCCTTTCAAGAGTGCTGCAGGGTGCCATGCAATGTTAGCACTGTTAGGTGTGCAAACATGATTCACAAGATAAACCCATAGATTTCAAAAAGGAATTCATAGCAGTAAAAACATATCTGACCTGTTGTGGTCTAAGTTCTTTGCAATAGAAGAACTGCTGTATTATTTTTCTGTTGTCAAAAAAGGAGTGAAAAGTAAGAATTAGCATTTTCTGAGAGGTGCCTCAAGTCTAATGACTCAGCTTGAACAAGGGGTGCCTTGAGTCTGAAAAGGTTGAGAACCACTGCTCTACATTGTGCTATGGCTCTAAAGAAGCATTGGAGATGAGGCATCATCACCTTTCATGAAAGGTTTTAGAATGTCTAGTTTTCATTCCTAATCAGGTTAGAACCAGATTTTGTAATAGTGAAATCCTCTGTGAAAGAGGATTGCTTTTCTTCACCCAGCTCTAATGGGGAGTGTGACTTTAGGATGCTACTGAAGTCTGCATGCCACGATTCCACAATTCTGTACTTACATTATGTAGAGTTTTGGTGATTTCCCATCCATGTTTTGTTGCCAGGACTGTTAGTGTTGCCACATTGCTGTAACTCAAATATGCCTGAAATGTAAGATTTATTCATGAAAATTAAGGAGAAATATAAAAAAAGAACATTATTTCTTGAATATGCAGTAATGCATATGTAAGTTACCCCTGCATCACAGAACAGATCAATGTGCAGTTTCCCTTAAGTGGTCTTTTTCCAGAAAACACAGTCCAGTAGTTTCTGAATTAAATACTTTTAATAGCTAGATTATGTGTTCACATGGCTGATGGCAAAAAGAACCCTAATTAAAAAAACAAGAATTTGGGCAGCTTTGATGGATAAAAGAGCAAAAAATCTGTTATCACCAGTGAGACAATACAGCTCACCTACAAGGCTACTAAATTAATGATCTAGTCCATTTTCCTTAAAGTAATTAAAATCTGATAGCAAATTAACCTTTTCACTGCTGTCAATCTGTACAAATATCTTGCTTAAAGGGAAGCTGCAATCAGAGTAGTGAATGTGTGGGTACACTATTACTTATGTTACACTACAAAAGATGGGGCGTTACCAATAACTATCAAACAGAACCGGTAGCTCAAAATCTTAAAAAATATATTTCAATTTTAAATTTAACATATTTGAGTCATTCATTTTTTAAGATCCTGTGTGTTATTATATTTACTTTCCTACAGAAAAATGTAAGGAACTGAAACTCTCTGATGGTGATAGTGTCTAGAGCTGCTATTTCTATAATAAATAATTCCCCAAATTATAAATCTCCAATTATTTTTCATTTGCTTTTAGATATAATTAAAGGACCCAAAACAACCTCTAGGAGCCAAGAAAGAAAATCTAAGTACAAAACATTTCACAATAAAACATCACCGAAGATTCACATACATCCACAAAATCATGTAGATTTGGGGCTAATAATATTGCTAATCCCTACTAATTCATGCAACCATGCATGGTATTGCTATAAGTGCTCATACATTTACCTACACTTCCAAGATTACCTTTTAACTTGGCTGGCTGTGCCTTGATATTGTGACAATGGCTCAAACCAGATGTTTAGCACTGTTATGATATACCCAAAACATCCAAATACATCCTCTGATTGCATATGTGAATGACTTGAGATATAAATGGTACCTGATTGCTCCTATCCCAGGGATCAGAAGGTTCATCGTTTTTGCCAGAGAGGATGAATTTTCTGAAATGTATATTAAATATACATATTAAAAGGTCAAACTGGTGGCATTCTCTGGTTTTCGGCATTTCTTTCAGTGTAACATAACAGCAGTGTCTTGTGCAGTACCAAGCATCTTCTAAATGCTTTGCAATTATTAAGCAGACAAGGTTCCTTGGGTGAATTTGATATCTTTTATTAGACCAACCCAAATGGTTGGAGAATAGTTATTAAGCAAGCTTTCGGGTTCAAAAACCCTTCGTCAGGCTCAGGAAGCTGCAGCAGTTGGTGTGTGCTCTTCCTGGATGGAATGAAAAGTAAACAAGCCAGGGGCTGGGCTGGGGAGTCAGTTGCCAGGCAGGTTGTAATGTATCAAAAATCCAATGTCTATGTTTAGTCCCTGATCTCTAGTATCCAGCAGGTTGATGAAATGGAGCTCATAGGCTCGTCTCTGGGATGAGTTGTGTAAATTTCCCTTGAGGATCAGGACTGAGAGATTGGAGAGAGAGTGGCCCTCCTGTGAGAAATGTGCCCCCACCGCTAATTGGGTGTTTCTGTCTTTGATGGATTTCCGGTGTGCATTCCTTCTGGTGCGCAGTTGTTGTCTGGTCTCTCCTACATATCTTCCATCAGGGCATTTGGTGCATTGGATGAGGTATACTACATTCCTGAGCCTGACGAAGGGTTTTTGAACCCGAAAGCTTGCTTAATAACTATTCTCCAACCATTTGGGTTGGTCTAATAAAAGATATCAAATTCACCCAAGGAACCTTGTCTGCCTATATCCTTAGACCAACACGGCTACAACCTAAACCCTTGCAATTATTAACTAATTAATCCTCATACAACCCTATGAGGGGAAGTAGGGGAAACAAAACACACACAAAAGGGCCAAATATTTCCTGCCTTGCTGAGTTAAGTAGTTTCCACTGCTTTCAGGGTGACAGGGCAAATAGGAAAAAAATAAGATGATAATAGCCATTGCATCTGAGCAGACATAAAACAATTAGGAAATTTCAGAGTATACATCAAGACAAAAAGTTTACTGTGTCATGCTATCAATGACAATTATGAAAACTAAGTTATCTTTGAAGTTGTTTTATACCTTGCTAGTCGAATTCTCCTGCGTGCAATAGCTCCATGGTATCTCCTCAAATCGTCCTTCAGAAGAAGCAAAGCAAATAGAAGTAAATTGGATTAAAATGATGATAATTCTACTTCAATAATTTTGTTTTGTAATAGAGGACAAAATATTATTTATTATAACAGACAATCAATATCAGGTCCCAGGTGTAAGATCATAAAATCATAGGAAAGTAGGGCTGGAAGGGACCTCGCAAAGTCATCTAGTTCAGCTCCCTGCTCAAGGCAGGATCGAAGACAGTAAATTAAAAAAGAGCATGTTAAAAAGAATTACTGCATTTCCTAGTCAATTTGGTCAGTGATTTTTTTAACTTGGCAGCATGCCTTTAAAAATAATCTAAGTATTCCTAAGTATGGAAGGTCCTGATCAACTTGTGCTAGCATGAGCATGTTATGTCAGGAGTAGCAGAGTGGTACAATGCCAAAAATGTCATTTTCTGGATAAAGTATTAATCCAAGACACCTTCTACCCAGAGCTCAAAATTGGAAGAAGAATGTGAGGGATTCTTATGCTGCTTTAACACATGTCTGGAACGGAGGGTGGGGAGAACACAGTAAAAAATCAGTAGTAAGAAACAAAAGACCGGGTCAGATACCCCCATAACCTATTCTTCCATTACTTTGTTTCTTTACTGTTTCACTTAAGGTGGAATTTTTAAAAGAATCTAAATGACTCAAAATGAAAAATCCCTCTGAATGGAACAACTGCTCTTGCATGACTCAGGCCAAGTCTACATGGCAAACATCATCCCTTGCACCAGTGCCCAGCAGCAGGGGAGTTGCATCCCCATGGTGTTTCAGGCGGGTTGTTTAGAAACACTGAGTGATACTGCTGAATACTGCTGAGTTCATCTGACTCCTTTGTTTGCTTATCAATAGGAAACCTAGTTTTTTCTGTTTAAAAAATCACAAATTCTCTGATAAAAATCACTAATTTTCTGATTTAAACCCCCAAATCTGCGATTAAAATGAAATACTGCTATATATAGGTATCAATTGATACCTATACACAATGTTTTATTGATATACAGTATTTAAAATTTTAAAGACATTTGGAAGCCTACCAATGTCTCAGTCACTATAATAAAATAAATTCTAAGTACCTATAAATTCTGGTATTTAATTTTGGATTGTTTTATCACAGAAAGTCAGAGCTCCCCCTGTCCCCTTTGCTTACAGAGAATGCAGGTCCAGGCCCCTCCCTCCCAAGCCACAGCCCCCCAGCCCTGCTGGTGCCCCTCACTCCCTACCCACAGCACCTCCCCACCCCCCAGACAAGGTGCCCCCTGCCTGCTTGGCAGCAGAGAGGGGCACAGCTCTGTGCCATCACCCCCTTTGCTGCTAGGCAGGCAGGGGGCTATTTGACAGGGTGGTATAGGACTCACAGTGGCAAGGAGCTTCCCCACCTGGCCCAACTCTGCTCTGCCATGCCAGGTCTTGCCCGCTGGACCGTGTAGGCCCTGGAGGAGGGCAGCAGGATAGGGAGCCTGAGCCTGCAGCAGGCAGCCCTCACCCACCATGTACGCAGATCTGGGGGGGCACCTGTGCCCCCCTGCCTCCTGGGAGTGCATGCAGAAGTGGGGAGCCAGCTCCCCGAATACCCGCAGACGAGCCACCTGCAGCCCCATCTCACTCTCCACTGGGGCCCTGCAGCTACACATGGCCCTGGGCCCCAAGCCCCATGCACCATCCAGGCTGGGCAGCAGCTCCAGCCCCAGCCCAAGTCACTCCTCCATCCCTATGGGGCCTCAGTCTCCCCTACGCCTCCCTGCCAGACTTACCTGAGTGCAATATGGGCAAGTGAGCCAGGCAGAGGAAGTGCATGGCCCTGGGGCTGGATCTCAGTGTGCAGGGCCAAGAAAGGGTGGCACATGGGGGTGGCATGGGGCCTGATGTGGCCTGCGGATTATATTCATGTGGCACTAAGTGACCTATTTTAAGGATGCCACATACTTGGCTAGGATTGTCAAAGGAGAAGGGACTTAGGCAGCCAATCCCCATTGAAATGTAATAGTAGTTGAGGGTCTGAGGCTAGAACTTTCTTTTACAAATCACTGCCTTTCATCTTGCCTATGGTGTCAGTAATGATCCATATGTTTTACCTTACCAGGGTTTTTCAAGTTCAGATCATCCTCCTGAGGAGAGGCAGTTCTGTTTATAACTTTGCTTAGTCCTTTGCTTGTCCCTTACTGACTGACTATGGCAGCTTGCATTAAATTCAGTATTTCTGTTGACCATACAAGCCATCTATATAGTCATTCTATTACAAAGGAAAAAATCTGACCTCTGTAGTGGGTTTGACCTGGGGGAAGGTGAGGAGTTCTCCTTTTTCATTTACAGCATTAAAAATGAGAAAAGCACTGTTAATATGTCGGGCTTGGCCCTTTGTCCATTCCTCACAGTTGTAGGCCTCAACACGAACACCAACCTCAACCCTGAAAGAAGAGTTGAATTGACATGAATTACTTACGTACCATAGAATGACACAGAAGCAAGAATGAGACAAACATACCGAACAGGACAGTTATAAACTACTCAGGCATAGAAAAGAGCAAATTAATGTTTTGACTGTATGTTGTAGAAATAACTGTCTGGACATAGAGGCAAATCTTAGCAGTGATGTAAATGGTGTAAGATGTATGTTAGGTTTAGAATGGGCAGAAGGTCAGCTGGACTAGCAAAGCACTGAAGGTGCTTAAATACACACTAAGCAGCAAAGGATTGTCACAACCACAACCCATTTGCTAAGGTTCAGAAAAGGGGAAGTGATGTAGGAGTCAGTGCAGTAGCCTTAAGTTACTGAGAGATTTCCTTAGCATGAAAGGATCCTCAGGAGGCAGAATCCAGTGGTGTTATTCTATTCTGTGCCAGGGGACTGGTTCAAAGCAGACCAGTTGAACTTCAGAATCAGGCCCTTCCATGTACCAAGTAAGTGTATGTACCAAGTACCAAGTAAGTACAGTATTTTGCCACTTAAGGCCTACATCTATTTTACACTCCCATTTACACTACTACTACTAACAATGGAAGAGACTCCACTGGAAGTGGCTTAGCAGCAGATGTGTTGCATATCCCTGCTTCAAAACTAAGTTTTGCAAACATAAACCAACCATACAGGCCTCGATCCTCCACCAACTTCATGCAGGTAGACCTGTGCCATTCTGTGGAGATCCCATTGGATTTCTCAGTATCCCACTGGTGACTAAGGGTAGCTGACCCCACCAGTAAAGGTTATGAATGATCCTTCAGCTTTCTATAGAGAAAACAGTTATATAAATCTATAACTATTTTTCTCTTCACTGAGAAAAGCAGAGGGATATTATAAAAAAGACTTCTTCATTAAACATATGGCATTGCAATCTGAAAACACCCATTATAGCTAAGGTCTGAAATGCTCAGGGAGGCTTGTGCTGCAGAAGGGAAGTATGATGAGCATATGGATATTTTTACCTTTTCTGAAATGTATTGTTAACTACTGCTTTGAAGACAAGACGATCACCAACAGTGGAGGGCCCCCGAAATTTAAACATGTCAACTGACTTCAAGATGGGATATGAACGGCAGAGGCGGCTAGATAAGAAAGGAGGAGGAATGCGAAAGAGAATAAATTGTCTTGTAATTCTTCCTTCTATATTAGTACAGCAGTGAATTATTTATAATACTTACAGTAATGAGGTCTGCACAAGATAGGAGTTCATAGTGTAAACCTAATTTAATCCATAATCCACTGCAATACATGTTAATATGTTCAGCTATATGACAGCATGGAATTTGGGTCTCAAAAATAATAGGACCATTATATTCTGCTGCTTCATTTTCAAAGCACTTTACAAATGTTAAATAATTAATCCTCACTACTCATAATTATCTTCATTTGGAAGAAGATTGAGCCCTTTACTCTTTC
>NW_005843059.1:119225-120104 GCF_000455745.1 Alligator sinensis
CCATTAGCTTCTATGAGGCTAATTGCAGAGAAAGCTTCTATTCAGTGTGAGCAAATATGATCTGGCACTTGTAGAAGTTGGAAAAAGGTGCAGCGACCTGCCCAGGGCCAGAGAAGTTCTCAGACCTTCAATCTACCCATCCTCTTCAGATTTGCTCATTTATCAAAGAATATGTTTTCCTGAAGTATGACATCATGTGAAACATTAAAAAAGTTTACCACAAAAGGCCCCGTATTATTTTGTATTGACACTGAGCAGAAATGTTTTTTTTAATTGTTCTCATTTTCTAAAAATGTAATGCAATTACTGGAGTTGAGCTTAGAAATTGAGTTTCTACACATGCAAATAATCAATTAGATGCACAGCTGGCTATTTGTCCACTCAGAAATCCAGAATTGCATGTAGATCAGGAACCAAATCTACATTAATTTAACACAAATTATCTGAGTGCTACTGTTTTTCTCATTCTTCTATATTTCTACTGGTTATTATACCCACTCA
The DNA here is from genome assembly GCF_000455745.1 of Alligator sinensis. NCBI lineage: Eukaryota > Metazoa > Chordata > Crocodylia > Alligatoridae > Alligator > Alligator sinensis. The sequence continues at coordinate 119,727 of NW_005843059.1, forward strand.
TCTACCTTTCCTCAGTTTAGGCCTTGATCCTGCAAATACATAAAATGTGTTACTTTGCTCACTTGAGCTGGCCCATTGGAGCCTTGGGATATACCTATATGTCACAAGGCAGTGACATGCAGAGAAACTCAGGCTAGTTCTGCACAGGTTAGCTCCCAGACCCAGAGCAGTATAGTCATGTTAGTGTTGTGCTGTGTCAGGACTCAGAGAAGTAGGGCTTATTAGCCTGGACACAGTGCCACACTGACATAAGACCAGCAAGTGCTCCTAGTGTGGAAACAACTTACTGGCAAAATAATATACAACTTTGTATAGTAACTCCACTACGTCTCCACAGATACATACCCTGAGGCAAAGAAACTATGCAAATTACACCAG